>NC_057810.1:240268083-240359805 GCF_018294505.1 Triticum aestivum
GGCGGCTCCGGCGAAGTCCGGCGACTCCGTCGGCGGCGGCGGCGGCGGCTAGCTAGGGTTAGGGTTTCGGGCGCGGGGTGGGCCGGTGGCGGTTGGCAGGCTGGCGGGCAAGGCGGCTGGGCCTGGGGGCCCCGGGGCGGCGCTATATATAGAGCCCCCCCAAGCGGGGTCCCGCTCGGGCACGGCCCGTAGGTCGGTTGCGCGTTTTTTTTAAATAATTCCGTGCAGAAGAAAAATAAAAAGAAATACTAAACTGACTCCAAAAATCCCAAAATAAATTTTCCCCGGCTTCTAAAATCAAGTCGGACAAGATGAACATTTATTTTGGGCCTAAATGCAATTTTGAAAAACGCGCATTTTCCTAAATTCAAATAAAATGCGAAAAACTCCAAAATAAATCTTATTTGATTTTTTTATTAAATCTTCATTATTTCTTTATTTTGGGAAAGTCATTTTATTCCCTCTCTGAATTTTTGGTAGTAGAAATAATTGAAGATAAAATAAATAAAATCGAATGATCCTATTTTCAAAATTTGAGAAAAACTCTGTCGGTGTCAAAACCGGCGGATCTCGGGTAGGGGGTCCCAAACTGTGCGTCTAGGCGGATGGTAACAGGAGACAAGGGACACAATGTTTTTACCCATGTTCGGGCCCTCTCGATGGAGGTAAAACCCTACTCCTGCTTGATTGATATTGATGATATGGGTAGTACAAGAGTGGATCTACCACGAGATCAAGGAGGCTAAACCCTAGAAGCTAGCCTATGGTATGTTTGTTGTAATGGTTGTGTGTCCTACGGACTAAAACCCTCCGGTTTATATAGACACCGGAGAGGGCTAGGGTTACACAGAGTCGCTTACAATGGTAGGAGATCTACATATCCGTATTGCCAAGCTTGCCGTCCACGCCAAGGAAAGTCCCATCCGGACACGAGACGAAGTCTCCAATCTTGTATCTTCATAGTCTTGGAGTCCGGCTGACGATGATAGTCCGGCTGTCCGGACACCCGCTAGTCCAGGACTCCCTCAGTAGCCCCTGAACCAGGCTTCAATGACGATGAGTCCGGCGCGCATATTGTTCGGCATTGCAAGGCGGGTTCCTCCTCCGAATAATTCATAGAAGATTGTGAACACCAGGATAGTGTCCGGCTCACCACCAAGCCTTTTCTTGAACCGTTTTTTATCATACCACCTCAATGCGTTTAGCGAAGCGGTTTCCTTGGCACGTCTTGTCGAAGCAGAGATCGTGTTCCCCTTATTCCGGGATTCTCATCAATACGGACGTGGGTAACCCAATCGTGCCCGTTGCCACGCCCCCTCTATCGGAGGCGAGTCCCGAACAGTCACGGGGACGGCTCTTGGTATTCTACCCCTTTATAATGGGACCAAGGCTCATTTCTTTTCTTCAACCCTCAATCGAATCTTCTCCTCGCCCCGAGTTCCAACACCCAGAGCCCCAGATTCGAGTGCTTCGGACCTCCAAAAATGTCCGGCTCTGACCCAAAGGGCCGGTGGATGCCCTCCTCCGTCATGGAAGAGGACGTGCTAAAGCTGCAAGAAGCCAAGTACCTGACCTACGGGATTTCGCATAGGCTGCCCGCCAAAGGGCAAGTCATTCCCACCCCCGAGCCCGGCGAGTATGTCGTGTTTGTGTCCCACCTCCGTCGGGGTTTAGGCTTCCCGATGGATCCTTTTGTGAGAGGGCTCATGTTTTATTATGGGTTGGGATTCCACGACTTGGCTCCGGAGTCCATCCTCCATATTTCTTCATTCATTGTCGTCTGCGAAGCCTTCCTTCGTGTTACCCCTCACTTCGGGTTGTGGCTTAAGACCTTCGACGTGGAGCCGAAGATGATCGAGGGGCGTCAAGCAGAGTGCGGCAGGGCGGTTGTGGCAGCAGGAGTGGTTCTACATAACCGCTCCCAGGGGCAGCAGGCAGAAGCCGCCGCCCATCTTCCGCTCGGGCCCTCCGCAGCGGCTGATGTCATGGGTCAGCCAAGGGCTCAACTGGGGGCCGTCAAAGGACGTGCCCCTATTGCAGGGCCGGATTCAAGACCTCCAGGCGAGGGAGATCGATCTGGTCGTGGTGATGCAGGTCATGCTGATTAGGCGTCTCCTGCCCTGCAAACGCCGTCCTCTCCGGCTGTGGGAGTTTAATCCGGAGGGACCACGAATTCTCCAACACTTCATGGGTACGACACCCGCGGAGATGTACAAATTGTTGTTCGGATCACGAGAGGCGTGTCCGGAATTGACCGAGGACGCTGGCCTAAGCTGCAATCGCCCAGATACACAAGTAAGTAGCTCCTTGTCCGGACATACCGTCTGTTTGCCTTTTTATGATTCGCCTTTTGACCAATTGTCCTCTAAACAGGAGTGGATAGCGCAAGCAAAACTGATACGGTGTCCGGCCCCCCTCCCAGAGACCGCGCCGGATCCCGTGCTGGTCAGGATGCTGGAGGTAGCGCCTTCAGAGGAAGGCGAAGGGGAGAACAGAGGAACTACCGCCTCAACCAAGGAGGCTTACGAGGAAGGGGGGATCGAGAATCCCTCCTTCCAAGGGGAGAAGAGGACTGCTTCCGAAAACCCGGAGGCCAAAAGCCCCGAAGCGGGGGAAGAAATCTTCACCTGAGGGTCTTGCATCCGGAGAGGCTCCTGCCGCACAGTCTCCCGTAAAGAATCAGCCCCCCAGCAAGCCGTAAGTAGAAAAAAGGGAGTTTTGTAATAAGGGACATCCCTATTTGTGCTTCTGAGGATAACTTGAGTTTTTACCTTGTAGTTCGGATCTCCGTCCTTCTCAGATGAGCTCGTCTTCGGGGGAACTTCGTCCGGAGATGATGGAGAGCGAGACGCCTCCATCTGTCGCACCATCGGATAGGGCGGACGAGCCTGAAGTGTCATCACGGAGGGTATCCCCGAGTCCGGCAGGGCCGAATAGTTCGGCACCAACTGGTGTGCGGCCGGGGGAGCTGAAGGATCTACTTGAGAAGGCGTCTATCTCAAAAGGTCACCGTACACTGATGAGTATGGTGATTGAAAGAATTTCATCCGCCGAAGGCGGGTTGCGTGATGCCGTCAGGAGTTTGCTGGCAGGGTTTGAGGTACGTAAAAATGACATACCCTTTGACAGTTTTACACATAAAGTGCGCCCTGTATAGATAGTAGCCCCTGAGACTCGGTAGGGTGTTGAGAACGACAACGTGCCGAGGATCAAAATCCCAGGTATTGATTTTCGCCTTTCCTAAGCAGGTGGCGGATAGTTCGGTGGCTAGCCGGACTGATGGAGTTGCCGAACTAAAGCGGCAACTCGATGTTGCGGATGCGGACATCGCGCTAGTCAACAGGCGACTTGATGAGTCGCAAGGTAGGTTTCTTCTCCGTGGTCACCTAGTAAGGGAGCCGAAGCCCACCCCTTACAATATGTGTGCTTGACGCAGATGGTGCCGCTGCTGTGGAGAGCCTTCGGGCCGAACTTGCTCAAGCCAAGGAGGAGGCCAGAAGGAGTGATGCGGCTGCCTTAAGGGCGGCCGAAGAGCTAGAAGCCGAAAGAGCTGCTCACCGCCGTAGCAGGGAGGAGATGGCCAAAATGGCCGTGAAGTTGAAAGATGCTACCGACCGCTATGTGGTTCTTGAAAAAGAACGCCAGGCGGAGCGAGAAGACCTGAAGAAGGCTACCGCCGAAGCCAAGGATGCCCATTCTGCAATGAGGGCTATAAAGGAGGAGCTGCGCCAGGCTGGAGATATTGTGGCTGGCAAGCCCTTTCTGCTGCGCAGGAGGTTTACTGATCCGAAGTATGCTCAGCTTGGCCAGCTGTGGGGTCCGGAGGATCCTTATATGGACTTAGCGGCGAGTGCGGCAGATGCCGTTGTGCACTTCCGAAGCCAAAAGGATCATGAGACGGAAGAGCTTTTTTGGTCTCAATTCCATAGTCCGGATCGTTCACTTCCGTTGACCGATCGGTTGGCTGAGTGGGCTGAGCTGAATAGATTGTCCGGACTTGCCATGACAGATGTCGTGGCTCATGTCTGGCCGGACAAGCCCAAGCCGAAGAGTTATTTTGGCTTACTGCAGCAATTCCTTGGGGCGGTGCCGCATATCAAGGCGATGAAGCGGTCGGCCTGCATAGAGGGTGCACGGATGGCCCTCGCCCGTGTGAAAACATATTGGACGGAGATGGATGCCACCGCTGTTGCGACCCAGGGTTCGGACGAGAGCCGGTTACCCGCCAAGCACTATTTTGGGGAAGTTCTGCATGGTGCTCGTGTAATAGAGTCGCAGTGCTCAAAAAATGTCACGTTCAAATGAACTTTATAATTTATAAAACGATGTTTGTAATATAAGCGCTTTTTGTACTTGTGCGTTCAAGTATTGAAATATCTCCTGTGCGGCCATTAATGTATACTTGTGTATAACCTGAAAGATGGCAGTCTTCGGCTTCAGCCCCCACGCACATAGTGCAGGGGTGTTTGCGAAATAGCGCATTTTCACACTTAATCCAACGTCTTGGTCCTGTTAAGGAGGTGGTAGCGTAGCAAACAAGGCAACCGGACTATAATGCTTTATCACTTTCACTTAGCCATAGGAGTTCGAAGGTGGGGCTACGACATAGCCCCTAGGGGCACCGCGCTCTCCGAATTCGGGGCGCGTATGTGCCTGACCGAGAAACGGTCCTTCGTCAAAGTGGCGGAATTCTAAACATTCCGATAGTCGATCGAGTGGTTGACCAGTCTCTCGCTATATCATGACAGTCAGTTTTCGGCTTTCTCTACTAAGGTGCTCGCCCAGCCGAACCGGGGCACAATCGCAGTAGTTCTCCTGGTGCCGCGTTAGCCGATGATACGGAACGTAAGGCAACAAAACACAGGAGCCGGGCAAACCCAACATTTGACCAAAGACATGACTCGGAGCTGATGCATATAAGGCCTAACTCGAGACGCCGAACACTCCCTAAGGTGTTCGGTCTTTATAATAACGGGCAGAACAATGCCCTAAGCCCCTAGTGTCCAGGTACAGGCGAGAATTTCTGGCGTGGCCGATGCCAAAACGCCAGCCTCCTCGTTGGTTATGGTGAAAAACCGTGGGATGTGATCAACAAAAGACAGTAAGAAAGGTTTACGCAGGGACTTAATCTGAAAAGAATCCTTGCGACGGGTCCCTGCTGCACGTCTGCGCCTGTGTCTCTATTGTGCCGTATCCTGGACGGGTGTACACGTTGTTCATCTGTGAAAAGAGAGGAACTTAGCTTGAAAGGAAATCGTGCAAAAAATGTATTAAAAATTGAAATATGAATGAATGAATAAGGCTGAGCTTATATTAGCTCATTATTGCTTATACGCATAGCCCCTTGTAAAGGGGTGTGCGGCTAGGGAGCCCCTAGCTTATTTATGCCGGATTCGTCTAGCCGTGCCCGGGGTCTTGAAGGACCTTTTAATGAGATGATGCCGCGTGGACCGGACATTTTAAGTGTAAGAGACGCATAGTGTGGTACTGCGTTAAAGCGGACAAAAGCTTCATGTCCCAATAGAGCTTGATGGCTACTTTTGAATGGGGCGATATGAAAGATTAGCTTTTCGCGTCGGAAGTTGTCGGGTGACCCGAACACAACTTCTAGTAGTAAGGAGCCCATGCACTTGGCGTAAGGGCCTGGCGTCACTCCTTTGAAGGAAGTGCGGGTATGTTGAATTTTAGTAGGGTCTATCCCCAACTTGCGGATTGTGTCCGGATATAGCAGGTTTAGATCGCTGCCGCCATCCATCAGGACTTGTGTAAAATTTAGTCCGTCGATTATAGGATCCAATATCAGAGCAGTCCATCCTACGTTTCGAATACTTCTGGAATAGTCCAGGTGGTCGAAAGTGATTGGTTTTGACATCCAATCTCGAGGTTCTGCTGGGGTGGACCGTGCGACACCTACTTTGGCGGGTGCCGCATTGTTTTTCCGTATTATCACATGAAGTGAGTTTACTGTTTTGACTTCTTGTGGGAAAGTCTTTTGTTTTCCGGCGCTCTGCTGGTGGGGTTCGTCGTCATCCTCACTTGGCGCGTCGAGCCCCTTGTGTTCGGCGTTGAGTCGGCCGGACTGTTTGAAGACCCAACAATCTCGGTGGTGTGGTTTGCAGGCCTTCCGGAGGTGCTGTGGATTTGACATATCCGATCCAAAATTTTGTTTAAGTTGGATAGCTCATCACTGTTGTCCTTAAGAGGCAGTGTTTTGCTGTTCGGCCGTGAGCTTTTGAATTCGGCGTTGACCGCCGTGTTCTTTGGGCTTTTTTCTTTGTTTCGGCGCTGTTCCTTTCTGTGCCGTGATTTTCCGTTTCCATGTCTGATCTCGGATGTACTCGGGTCGCTGGTGCTGCATCTTGCTAGCCAGCTGTCTTCCCCTGCGCAAAAGCGGGTCATGAGGCTTGTTAGCGCGGCCATAGTTCTCGGCTTCTCTTGGCCGAGGTGTCTGGCCATCCATTCGTCTCGGACATTATGTTTAAAAGTTGCTATGGCTTCGGCGTCCGGACAGTCGATTATTTGGTTCTTTTTGGTAAGAAACCTGTTCCAGAATTTGCGTGCTGACTCTCCGGGCTGTTGAGTTATGTGACTTAAATCGTCTGCATCCGGAGTTCGGATATAAGTCCCTTGAAAATTTGCTCTAAATGCGTCCTCGAGCTCTTCCCAACTTCCAACAGTATTTTCTGGGAGGCTTTTGAGCCAATGCCGAGCTGGCCCTTTGAGCTTGAGGGGTATATATTTTATGGCGTGGAGATCATCTCCTCTAGCCATGTGTATGTGCAGTATGTAATCCTCGATCCAGACTCCAGGGTCTGTTGTTCCGTCGTATGCCTCTATGTTTACGGGTTTGAATCCCGCTGGAAATTCATGATCCAGCACCTCGGTGAAACATAGTGGGTGTGCGGTGCCCCTGTATTTAGGCGTGCCGTTATCTTCGAACATGCGGCGTGTTGTGTTGCTTCCTGGGGCCCTCTTTTTTGGCCCATAAATGGACCTGACCGGGCCATCTGTTTTATGAGGGTCATGCGTCGTCTTGTGTGCGGTGCCGCTTGTCGCTTTGGGCCTGTCATCTGGTCGTCTATCTGGCCAGGCGGCCTCTTCGCTTTTTGACTGTGGGGGCCCTATGGCTTCCTCGTCGAATTCTGGCAGCAGCTTGCGCTTCGGGTAGCTCTTTGTTTGGTGGCCATTGCCATATTTGTCCGCGGTCTTGAGTACTTTGCTCCACCTCATCCTGAGTATGTCTTCCGCTGTTTTGAGCTTCCGTTTTTCCTTCTTCAAGCTTCTTTCGGTGGCGACAAGCCTTTTTTGGAGGTTCTTGCGCTCCGGTGGTGTGTCCGGCGTGAGATCGTCCGGACTGTTATTTTCGCCGAGGATGAGCGGATCGTCCGGTTCATCCTGTTCTGATGGCTGCTTGGTTGCGTGCTCGTCGCCTATTGGTTTGCCCTGCTCTATGGCTGGGTCATTATGGGTACTATTGTCACCGAGGCGGGACTTGGGGCGGCGCTTGCGTCGCCGTTTTGGTTGTTTTTCGGATGAATTATCCTTCGCCGCGTCCCGTTGTTCCTCGTTATCGCTTCCTTTTGGGGTGTCCACCATATATATGTCATGAGTTGAGGTGGCCTTCCAATGCCCCATAGGCGCCAGTTCTTGATTGTCTCCGGCGTCGTCGTCCATACCGTCGATGTCTTCGGAGTCGTAGTCTAGCATGTCGGTTAATTCGTCGACAGTGGCTATAAAGTGGGTGGTGGGTGGGCTTCGAATTTCTTCGTCGTTCGCATACCAACCATCCTGACCGCAGTCCGGCTAGGGCTCTCCTGATAACAAGAGGTACTTTAGCGAATTCAGGATGTCGCCAAAGGGTGAGTGCTGAAAAATGTCCGTAGCGGTGAACTCCATGATCAGCGGCCAATCGGATTCGATTGGCAGGGGCGCCGGAGGCTCGGAGTCCGGCAAGGAATCCGGCACCGCGGAGTCACAAGCTTTGCGAGGGAAAAGGTCGGTATTCGGCTCTATCGCCGTAGAAGTCGCAGCCCCCGAGGCGGTGTCCAGCCACCTGTCCTCGATCTGCGTGGTCGGTTTCGAACTATAGGTCGGAACGGACTCGTATGCGGCCTCCAAGGTACTGTCTGGCGGCAGAGCTAGATCATGCCCATCGTGGAAGTGCGGCACGCTCGGCTGTGGCTCGAATCCGTCGAAGATCAAGTCTCCGCGGATGTCGGCCGTGAAGTTTAGGCTTCCAAATCTGACCTGATGGCCAGGGGCGTAGCTTTCAATCTGCTCCAGATGGTCAAGCGAATTGGCCCGTAGTGCGAAGCCGCCGAATACGAAGATCTGTCCGGGGAGAAAAGTCTCACCCTGGATGGCGTTGTTGTTGATTGAAGAAGCCATCAAGTCTATTGGTGACGACACAGAGGAACTCTCAATGAAAGCACCAATGTCGGTGTCAAAACCGGCGGATCTCGGGTAGGGGGTCCCGAACTGTGCGTCTAGGCGGATGGTAACATGAGACAAGGGTCACAATGTTTTTACCCAGGTTCGGGCCCTCTCGATGGAGGTAAAACCCTACTCCTGCTTGATTGATATTGATGATATGGGTAGTACAAGAGTGGATCTACCACGAGATCAAGGAGGCTAAACCCTAGAAGCTAGCCTATGGCATGATTGTTGTAATGGTTGTGTGTCCTACGGACTCAAACCCTCCGGTTTATATAGACACTGGAGAGGGCTAGGGTTACACAGAGTCGGTTACAATGGTAGGAGATCTACATATCCGTATTGCCAAGCTTGCCTTCCACGCCGAGGAAAGTCCCATCCGGACACGGGACGAAGTCTTCAATCTTGTATCTTCATAGTCTTGGAGTCCGGCTGACGATGATAGTCCGGCTGTCCGGACACCCCCTAGTCCAGGACTCCCTCAAACTCAAATAAGAAAATAACAAAATCCCCAACTCTCTCCGTGGGTCCTTGAGTTGCGTAGAATTTCTAGGATCGAGCCAACAATGCAACAAAATATGATATGCAATGATGATCTATGTATAACATTCCAAATTGAAAATTTGGGATGTTACAAACCTACCCCCTTAAGATGAATCTCGCCCTCGAGATTTGGGTTGGCTAGCAAATAGGTGAGGGTGGTCCTTGAGTAGATCTTCCTCTCGCTCCCAGGTGGCTTCCTCCTCGGTGTGGTGGCTCCACTGAACTTTGCAAAACTTGATAACCTTACTGCGGGTAACTCGGCTGGCATAATCCAGAATCTTAACTGGTTTCTCTTCATAGGTCAAATCATCTTTCAACTGAATCGCTTCCAGTGGCACAGTATCTCTCAGTGGTATATCAGCCATCTCTGCGTGGCACTTCTTCAACTGTGAAACATGGAACACATCGTGAACTCCTGACAATCCCTCAGGTAATTCCAACTTGTACGCTACTTCTCCCATGCGTTCCCAAACTTTGTATGGCCCCACAAAACGTGGCACTAATTTTCCTTTAACTCCAAAACGCTTAACTCCTCGAAGTGGAGATACTCTAAGATAAACTCTGTCTCCGACTTCGTATTCTGTCTCCTTGCGTTTTGAATCTACATAGCTCTTCTGTCTTGACTGAGCTACCTTGAGCCTATCGCAAATCAACTTTACTTTCTGTTCAGACTCCTTAATCAAATCTGGTCCAAACAACTGGCGGTCTCCAACCTCATCCCACAACAACGGGGTTCTGCACCTCCTTCCGTACAAGGCTTCGAAAGGGGCCATCTTCAAACTGGATTGATAACTGTTGTTGTAAGAAAACTCCGCGTATGGCAAGTTGTCATCCCAACTTGATCCATAATCCAAAACACAAGCTCTAAGCATATCCTCCAAAATCTGATTGACTCTCTCGGTCTGTCTATCTGTCTGTGGATGGAAAGTTGTGCTAAACTCCAACCTGGTTCCCAATGTTTCTTGCAACTGCTTCCAGAACTTTGAGGTGAATTGGGTTCCTCTATCTGATACGATACTCCTCGGAACTCCATGCAAACAAACAATCCTTGTCATGTATATCTTAGCCAATTTGGCACTGCTGTAGGTAGTCTTTACTGGGATGAAATGTGCTACCTTTGTCAAACGATCGACTACAACCCAAATCGAGTCATAGCCTGAATGAGTCCTGGGCAATCCCGTGATGAAATCCATGCCTAGTTTTTCCCACTTCCATTCGGGTATAGGCAATGGCGGTAATAATCCAGCTGGCTTTTGATGTTCTGCCTTCACCCTCTGGCATACATCACAAACTGCTACATACTCTGCAATATCCTTCTTCATTCCGGTCCACCAGAAAGTTTCCTTCAAATCCAAATACATCTTGGTATTTCCGGGGTGAATCGAATATGGTGAATCATGCGCCTCTTGCAGAATCAACTTCCTGATCTCTGGGTCATTGGGCACATAAACACGGTCCTCAAATCGTAGGGTATCGTACTCATCCTCACGAAATCCCTTAGCCTTCCCTTCGCTCATTTTCTCCTTTATAGAGGCAACTTCCTTATCTGTCTTTTGAGCTTCTCTGATTCTATCCATCAACGTAGACTGAATCTCTATTGCTGCTACATAGCCTCTTGGAACTATTTCCAAACATAGCTCTCGAAGCTCCTCGGCTAACTCCTTGGGTATTTCTCCCGTCATTAGGGTATTGACGTGGCTCTTATGGCTCAATGCGTGTGCTACAACATTAGCCTTCCCGGGGTGATAATGCAATCTCATATCATAATCCTTAATAAGCTCCAACCATCTCCTCTGCCTGAGATTTAACTCCTTCTCCATGAAGATGTACTTCAAACTCTTGTGATCCGTGTACACCTCACAATGATTTCCAATGAGAAAATGTCTCCATGTTTTCAGTGCGTGCACTATGGCTGCTAACTCCAAATCATGAGTAGCATAATTCAACTCATGAGGCTTAAGCTGTCGTGAAGCATACGAAACAACTCTTCCCTCTTGCATAAGCACTGCTCCAAGTCCTTGACGTGAAGCGTCGCAATACACTTCATAATCCTTGGTCTGATCTGGCAGAATCAATACTAGTGAGGTAACCAAACATTTCTTCAATTCTTGGAAACTAGCCTCACACTCCTCAGTCTAAATGAACCTAGTATCCTTCTTCAACAACTCTATCATAGGCTTCGCAATCTTTGAGAAATTTTCAATGAACCTCCGGTAGTATCCTACGAGTCCAAGGAAACTCCTGATCTCTCCAACTGTTGTTGGTGCTTCCTAGTTTGTCACAGTGATAACTTTAGTGGGGTCTACTGCGATACCTTCTCCGGATATAACATGTCCGAGAAATCCAACTTCCTTCAACCAAAACTCACACTTGCTGAACTTGGCGTATAGCTGATGTTCTCTGAGCTTCTCAAGTACCAAACGCAAGTGCTCTTTATGTTCCTCTTCATTCTTCGAGTAAACCAAAATATCATCAATGAACACTACAACGAACTTATCCAAAAACTCCATAAACACCTTGTTCATCATGTTCATAAAATAGGCTGGGGCGTTAGTCAGACCAAATGACATAACGGTATACTCATACAGCCCATACCTGGTGGTAAAAGCCGTCTTCGGTATATCTTGCTCCCGAATCTTCAACTGATGGTACCCTGATCGCAAATCGATCTTGGAAAACACCTTAAGCTCCTTGCAACCGATCAAATAGACCATTGATCATTAGTAGTGGGTACTTGTTCTTGATTGTTACTTCATTCAATCCGCGATAATCAACAACCATTCTTAACGATCCATCCTTCTTCTCCACCAAAAGTATTGGCGATCCCCAAGGTGAAGAACTTGGGCGAATAAAACCTTTGTCCAACAACTCCTTAATCTGCTTCTTAATTTTCTCCAAATCTTGGGCTGGCATCCTGTACGGTCTCTTGGATATTGGCCCGTGCCTGGTAGTAGTTCAATTAAGAACTCAATGTCTCTATCCGGTGGCATGCCTGGCAACTCTTCTGGAAATACATCGGGGAAATTCCTTACCACTGGTACTTCCTCCTGCACAACTCCTGATAAGGAATTTACATGTGCTCTTCTCGGCTCATGCCGTGATACATACTTGATCCTTATCCCTTCTGGTGCCGTCAGCAAAATTGTCTTACTGACGCAATCAATGTTTCCTCCATACATTGACAGCCAATCCATACCAAGAATTACATCCAATCCTTGGGATTCCAATATAATCAAATCCGTGGGGAAAACATGCCTTCCTATACTTAATGGCACCTGAAAGCATCCTTGACTGACCATAAACTCAGCTCCCGGTGAACTTACTAGCATGGGTGTCTTAAGAGTCTTAGTGGGCAGACTAAACTTATTCACGAATCCCCTTGATATGTATGAATGCGATGCACCAGTATCGAAAAGAACAACTGCAGTAAATGCCTTAACCAAAAACTTACCTATTACTGCGTCTGGCTGAGCTTCAACCTCCTCCATGGTAACGTGGTTCACTTGCCCCCTATTGAAAGGGTTTGGCTTCTTTCCTGAGCTTCCATTTCCATTTCCATTTTGGGCTTCAGGACAATCATTTGCATAATGCCCAGTCTTACGACACTTATTACAAGTGATATGACTCAGGTCTACCTTGGATGGTGTTGACGGGTTGGTGCGGCTTTGCCCATTGCTTCCTCCATTCCCGTTTCCATTCTTTGTGCCATTGTGATTTTGCGAGCTGCCTCCTCCATGAGTATGCTCAAAATGTCCTCCTGACTTTGGGGTAAAGCGTGGCTTCTGCTGAGCTCCAGAATTGTACTTCCCTTGTGCATACTTCCTCTTACGATTGTCAATCTGCTGCTGCTTTCCCTCAATCATAAGAGCACGATCTAATAGCTCCTGGTAGTTATTGAAAGTGGCTACCATCAACTGCATGCTCAACTCATCATTCAGTCCTTCTAGAAACTTCTCCTGCTTAGCTGCATCCGTAGCAACGTCATCTGGAGCATAACGTGCTAGCTTACTAAAATCATCAACATACTGGCCAACTGTCCGTCCTCCTTGGCGTAAGTTGCGAAACTCACGCTTCTTCATGGCCATAGCTCCTGCTGAAACATGGGCAGTACGAAAAGCTTGCTGAAACTGATTCCATGTGACAATTTCTACAGGGTAAGTGGCTGTAAAATTCTCCCACCATGCTGCTGCGGGTCCGTCAAGCTGATGTGCGGCAAACATCACCCTTTCTCCATTTGTACATCCTGCAGTGGTCAACTCCCTCCCTATCTTACAGAGCCAATCATCTGCTACTATTGGCTCGGTGCTACTGGAAAACAACAGCGGATTCAACCTTAAGAAACGTGCCAGATGGTCAACAGGTGGTGGTGGTGGTGGGTTGTTGTTGTTGTTGCCTTGGTTCTATACCAATGTTTGAATCAAGGTATTCTGCTGCTGAATCAACTGAGTGATCTCTGGCGGGAAAACAAACTCGGGGTCGCGTCTCAAAGGCATCTGAGGGTTTAAAGGGGAGAGTTAAGAATTGAATGAGGTCTAGTGAGATAACACTACCCATATGCACATGAGACAAAAGCACACAATATCATTTCAATCAATCAAAACAAGGGCATACAACGGTCTAACTATCGTTACAAAAGTGCTTGGACTAAAACTAATTAAATGGTGGAAAATTCTACTACTATTATGGGGGTCAACTAGAAAAACTGCTCCGATGCAGATTCCATGATATCTGCTCCAGCTTCATCAACATAGTCATCATCACTATCATCGGGATCCGAGTCGGTGTCGTCGATGATGATATAATTATCTGGGCAAGTCGGTTCATCCTCTTCTCCTCTGGGTGCTTATCCTCCCATGAATACTCCAATCTTCTCCTTAAGGTCACCGTTTTGTCGTACTAGAGCGACGATTTCTTCCATGTAGTCTTTACGTGTAGCCTTGAGTTCTGCTTCTAGCTCCTTGATCCTGGTCATAGCCTTCTGCTGCTCCTCCATATCTGCGCACATATGATTTTCCTGGCGTCGGATGTGTTGGTTTAACTCCTGAATATAAGCTGTGCTTGATCTGTCCTTCCTGGTGGTGATCATCTCCCAATGCTCATCTCGGCGCCCACAAATCTGGTAGATAGTATTCTTGAGGTCATTGTCGTAAACTTCTCCAATTCGTCCCATGGCGATGTGAGCTGCCATGCTTTTTCCTAGGCTCCATGTTGGTACATCAAAGGTAAACTCTATTGGCTCCATGACTGGTGCAAACGTCCTTCCTGGAATGTAGACTTGAAACCTCTAGTGCTCCTCTTCGGGTAAAGTGGCGTTGAAAGTCCTGGTGAAGCTTGGTACTCCTATGTTCAGGTATCTAGTGGCTTCCTTCAAGTGATATCCAAAAGGTGAATTCTCATCTGGTTGCGCGAACTTGATCCTTGCATTCTCCATCCTAAGAAATAGAAAAGAAGAGGAGTTGGAAATGAGAAGAAAGAGTAGTGATCTAGGGTTTAAGCTTAGTGGCCATGTCCTACAGTCAGCGTGTGCTCTGATACCACCTTGTAGCGACCAGACCTCAAACAGTCTGATCTCTGTGCTCAGTGTCATTCCTGGATCAGTAATGCTGACACCACACAATACTTGGAGGATTTATAACAGAGTAGCAATCACACACTTATTACATCGAATGTCTCAAAAGAGAACTTATTGAAATAAATATGGCTTAAGGCCATCTAAAACGATAACAGCGGAAGTCTTGGAAGATAAGCGAGTCCATCAACTCCAACGGCATCACTGAGTATAGAACCACGACCTAAAAACACCTCACTCGTCGTCTGAAAAGTCTGCAACATGAAACGTTGCAGCCCGAAAACAGGTTAGCACATGGAATATGCTGGCAATGCAACACATAGAGAATAACAATGGAATAAGCTATACTACATGCATATTTGGCTAGTGGAAAGCTCTATGGTTACAGTTTTTTCATAAAGCCAATTTTTCCCTACTGCAAAGGAATAAATTTATTTAACTATCATGGTGGTTGTTAAACATTGAGAATGGTTGACATCATTCTCAATCCCAATTAAAAGTACTCCTTAAACCCAACAATATTAAATTAGAGTAACATGATGAGATTCACATGATATCCAGGTACTAGATACTCAAAATGTCCATAACTGGGGACACGACTAACCATGATTAGTTTATACACTCTGCAGAGGTTTGCGCACTTTACCCCACAAGACTCGATCGCCTCCGATTGATTCCTCGCACTACATGATGTTTGAGAAACGGATGACCGAGACATAGTCTTTCGAAAGCACTAGCACCTTACATGTGGGTAGACCGGTACACCTACTTTCCCCTACATCTGCTAGTCTACCTGTCAGAATTCGCATAACTTAGTCAACTATGCCAGAGCCCATAATGGCTTGTGGCTGCACATGTAAGTTTCTAGTTTGAATAATCTCATGATCCCTTTGAGCCTGGGTGGCGGTCCGAAGAAAAACAGGCAAGTCCTGCTAGAAAACAGGTGCCTCAATCCACCCAGATGTGTGTTTAAGTTGCCACCTTAAATAAACCATTAATTTAACAATCTCACATCTTGTCATGGATACACTCACCCAATCCACGTCTACTAGCATAGCATGGCATAATAAGCAAACGTAGAAGTAACTCCCAAAGGTTTGATAATAAAACAGGTAATAGGTACTACCTCATCTACTTCCCATCCCACAATTTAATTAGATCCTAATCATGCAATGTTTGAGGATAGATCTAAGGCATAAAACTGGGTAGTAGAAAGGTATGATCAAGTGTTACTTGCCTTGCTGATGATCCGCGAGACCTAGAGGTCGAAGTAACAGGAGGCACACTCCGGGTATTCTATCGCAGACAAACAAACAAGCATACAATAAGTATTCATCTAATGCACAGGTAAAACTCGAGTAAAAGATCTAACCAGAATGTTAACCTTAAGAACTCCAGTTTGCAAAAAGAAACAAATCAAAGAAAGCAACGAAGGTCTAACGACGAAAGAAAACAACTTTGTTTTACTAATCTGGATCTAAGTCAAATTTTACAGAAGCAAAAACTTGTTTAAGTTGATTATTCGGAAAGAGGGTTTCGAGACGAAACTCCAGGCGCTTGAATCGCCTGATTCCGATAAACGAGCAAAAAGTTATACTAAAACAAAAATCAGATCAGGAATCGCGATCAGAAAAATCGCGGATTAAATCCGAGAAAAAGAAAAACGACGAACAGTTAACGAACGAACGTTCGTTAACTAAACTAATCTGATGAACACGTTCGTTAAGACGAACGAACGAGTGAACGCTCTCTAATTAAACTAAACCTAAAATAAAACCGATCTAACGCAAAACTGAAGAAAAACCAAAAATAAACCCGCTCGGTTTCTATATAAAAAAACCGGCGGCACGCGGATCGAGGCGGCGGCGAACCTCGGGCGGCGGGTTGGCGAGGCGGTGGCGGCGGCTCCGGCGAAGTCCGGCGACTCCGGCGGCGGCGGTAGCGGCGGCTGGCGGCGGCGGTGGCGGCGGCGGCGGCGGCTAGCTAGGGTTAGGGTTTCGGGCGCGGGGTGGGCCGGCGATGGTTGGCGGGCTGGCGGGCGAGGCGGCTGGGCCTGGGGGGCGCCAGGGCGGCGCTATATATAGTGCCCCCCGAGCGGAGTCCCGCTCGGGCATGGCCCGTAGGTCGGTTGCGCGTTTTTTAAATAATTCCGCGCAAAAGAAAAATAAAAAGAAATACTAAACGGACTCCAAAAATCCCGAAATAAATTTTCCCCGGCTTCTAAAATCAAGATGGACAAGATGAATATTTATTTGGGGCCTAAATGCAATTTTGAAAAACGTGTATTTTTTTCCTAAATTCAAATAAAATGCGAAAAACTCCAAAATAAATCTTATTTGATTTTTTTATTAAATCTTCATTATTTCTTTATTTTGGGGAAGTCATTTTATTCCCTCTCTAAATTTTTGGTAGTAGAAATAATTGAAGATAAAATAAATAAAATTGAATGATCCTATTTTCAAAATTTGAGAAAAACTCAAATAAGAAAATAACGAAATCCCGAACTCTCTCCGTGGGTCCTTGAGTTCCGTAAGATTTCTAGGATCGAGCCAACAATGCAACAACATATGATATGCAATGATGATCTATGTATGACATTCCAAATTGAAAATTTGGGATGTTACACCTACAGAAACCGCGTGTCTTTCGCTTCGAGTCCTTCTGGACCAAAATGCCGGTGTTCAAGGAGGTGGTCCAACAAGCTTGGTCAGCGTCCTCCTCGCACTCTCAACCGGTCCATGTCATCAATCACAAGCTCAAGGCCACGGCGCAAGGGCTCAAATCTAGGAGCAAAGGCCTCTTCTCTAATGGCAATCTGCAACTCCTCATGGCCCTGGATGTCATTCTGCAGCGGGATATTGCTCAAGAGTCCCGTGCACTCTCCCAGGAAGAAAGATGGCTCCGTGCTAACCTGAAACGTCGGGTTAAAGGTCTCGTTGTTATGGAAAGATCCCGCAAACGTCAAGCCTCTGGGATTCGCTACCTCCGCCAGGGCGATGCCAACACCAATTTTTTCCATCTACGAGTTAATGCGAGGAAGCGCAAAAATCACATCTTGAGACTCAAGCATAACACTGACTGGGCTGTGACTCACGATGATAAAGCCGGGCTGATCTTCGACCACTTCTCTCGCGCTCTAGGTCAGCCTCCTCCTCGTACGCTGGACTTCAACTGGGACGCGCTGAACCTCACCACCCACCCTTTGGAGGATCTGGGCCTGCCTTTCTCTGAGGATGAGATAAAGGAGGCTATTGATGACATGCCCGTGGACAAGGCTCCGGGCCCTGACATTTTACTATCGTCTTATTTCGCACTTGCTGGGATATAATCAAGGATGACCTTATGACCGTCATCAATGCCTTTTTCAAGCTTTCTGCGTCCAATTTCCACATCATCAACACAGCCAATGTCGTGCTTCTGCCTAAAAAGGACGGTGCGGAGTCCATATCGGATTTCAGGCCCATCAGTCTCATCCATGTGGTTCCGAAGATCATCGCCAAATCTATGGCACGACGTCTCAGCCCGAAGATGAATGGCATTATTTCCCGTAGTCAGAGCACTTTCATCAAGTCTAGAACTATCCACGACAATTTCTTGTACGTCAGAAACACCGCCCGCCGGCTACACCACTGCAAAACTCCGTCACTTCTGATCAAATTGGACATTGCTAAGGCCTTCGACACTGTTCGCTGGGATTACATGCTGGATATTTTGCAATGCCTCAGCTTTCCTCAAAGATGGCGGGCCCTCCTGACGACTCTCTTCACCACATCCTCCTCTAGGGTTTTTCCTCAACGGAATCCCTAGGAGGGACATCATGCATGGACGGGTTTTCCGTCAGGGTGATCCCCTCTCACCCCTCCTGTTCGACATCGCCATCGACCCACTTCAGAGACTTCTGGAAAAGGCTACGGAATCCGGCTTGCTGTCTGCTATGCCTGGAGGTATTCAGGGCCCCACGGTCTCCCTATATGCGGATGACGCTGCCATTTTTCTATCCCCCACGACACATGATGTGGAAGGCCTTGCTAGCATTCTACAGAGTTTTGGGGTAGTCTCTGGCCTCGTGACAAATGTGACCAAGAGCTCCATCGCCCCCATCCAATGCGCCAACATTAACTTGGAGGAGATTCTGGTGAACTTCCCAACGACTACAACCCCCTTCCCCATTAAGTATCTGGGGTTGCCCCTCTCCCTCGGAAGACTTAGGCGTGCGGACCTTCAACCCTACATCGACAAAGCGGTGGCTCGTCTTAGCCCGTGGAAAGGAAAGTTCCTGAACCGTGCCGGGTGCACTGCTCTGGTTAAGTCCGTGCTCTCCTCCATGCCAATCTTCCTGCTGACGGCTTTAAAGGCTGACAAAGGCATCCTTAAGGCCTTTGCGAAGATCAGTCATGGCATGCTCTGGGCCTGTAAGGAGGCGGTTAGTGGAGGGAAATGCAAAGTCAACTGGCAAAAGGTCTGCCGCCCCAAGGAGCTCGGTGGTTTGGGGGTTTTGGACCTGGAGAGGTTCTCCCGGGCCCTGAGGCTTCGCTGGTTATGGTATGAGTGGAAGGCTCCTGAGAAGCCATGGGTGGGCTCTGAAACACCCAACGACGCCTCCGACCTTGACCTCTTCAATGCGGCTACTCGTGTCACCATCAGAAACGGTGCCAAGGCCTCCTTCTGGTCGTCTTCATGGCTCAATGGTGCCCCGCCAAAAGACCTGGCTCCCCTAATTTTCAAGGCTTCCAAGAGGAAGAATCGGACGGTCCAGGACTCTCTCGCTGATAACAACTGGATCTCGGACATTGCGATGGATGCGTTCACTGTCGATCACATGGAACAATACGTCCGCCTCTGGGAGCTCTTGTCGGATATCCAGCTTCATCCTGACACTGAGGACTCCATTACCTAGTCCTTGACCCCTAATGGGTGCTACTCGGCCAGCTCCGCCTACAAGGTCCAGTTCCCTGCCTCTTTGCCCTGCCAGTTCGGGAACATCGTGTGGAAGACCTGGGCCCCTCGAAAGTGCCGTTTCTTCGCCTGGCTCGCTGTCTAGAACCGCTTATGGACCGCTTATCGCTTGGCGAAACGCGGATGGCCGCACCAACCTACTTGCCAGCTCTACCGTACCTCCCCTGAGACGGCACGACACATTCTGTTCGAGTGCCGCTTCTCCAGACGTATCTGGACGGCCGCGACCTCTTGGCTGTCTTGTCCAGACCTCATCAGCAGCATCGGGGAGGGTAGGCCTAAAGTCATGGACTATTGGCTGGCCGTTTCGAAGTCCACCACCTCCTCCCCAAATGGCTTGCGCTCAGCTATCACACTCATCACTTGGGAGATCTGGAAAGAGAGGAACGAACGAGTTTTCAACAATAAGTCCTCCCTGCCATCGGTTGTCATGCATAAGATTAGGGAAGAGGGCAAGGACTGGATCCTCGCCGGTGCTAAAAATCTGGCGGAACTTGTAGGCTGATCCTTTCCCCCCTGTGTCGGGGGCGGTGTTCGCCCCCTTCCTCGTTTTTTTGTTGTTTTGGCTCTTGCCATACCCCCGTTTGCTTCTCCTATATCAATATAAGGAAAAAGCTTTTTTGCCCATTTCAAAAAAAAAAGAATTAAGAAAACACATAAACATATGCGGAATCTCTAGAATGTAAGGTTTTCATCTCATCTTTCTTCCCACCGCCCCGTCATCCAACCTTCCCTAATAATCACTCAACTTAATTTACTTACCTTCTAAATCAATTTCACTTTAACTATCTTATCAAACTTCTGATCAAAATACAAGTTAATTCATGAACATAATTTAATGAACATTTAATTATACAATTGCATATTATAGACAGAAAAATTCACAAGTTGCAATGCACGAACATTGTTATAGTGGTAATGACATACAAAACTTAGAAGAACGTGACCGTAGCGCGAATTAATTCGCGCCGTACGCGCGTCGTTCACAATAATTCTCAAAATACTCAGAATCCAACAGGCGACAAAAGATCGACCAGATATTGTATCAGTGACTTATGAATGGCCAAAGTTGGCTCCTCAATAGGGTGGACAAACTCGAATAGCTGGTGACGTGTACCGATATTGGTCGTGCCGCCATCATTCAGATGCTGGCTAAGAGAAGGTGGCGAGTGGCTACCATTGCCATTACCCTGCACAACAAGCACGATGATGACTTTCTCCATGATCTCGACTAGAACCTCACGACATAACTCCTTGAGCGACACATACGCGTCGGAGCCGATCATGGCCTTCAACACTCTCGGCAAGGCAATGTACTCGACGCAAAAGGCCTTGAGCTGCATGTAGCGGAGCCGGACGGCGAACACCAGCGTGGCGATGAGGACACGACGGCCTCGCACAGCGCCCGTTTGCACAGGAGACACATCCTCTCCATGCCGTACATGTCAGCCGTGGTGATCACGTCCCCACCCGCCTCCATCTTCATGCCGGTCATCGCCGAGCCAGTGGCGAGAAGCTCGGTCCGTTGCCGGGGGCAGCGCCTCCACGTAGGCAAAGTGGAGGAGCGCCTTTAAGTCGGCCTCCCCCACGCCATCGACACGTATGGGACCGCGCGCCGGGCAGCCGTTTGTCTGCTACTGCTCGAAGAACGTCGCATGGAAGACCGGCGATCCAGCGGCGAGCACGAGCGTGCGCGCAGTGAACTTGCGGCTGCTGACCTGGAAAGTGACGTCGGCCCCCTCCTTGCTGTCCAGCAGGTGGAGGAGCTGCTCGCCGATGTTGGACGGCAGCACCGCGACGAGCTGGCCAGGAGACGACTTGGGCGAAGCCATGTTGTGTGCCACATATAGGTTATCAACCCACATCGACAACGAGGATACATTATAAATACTAAAGTTTTCATCGCACAACAAATAACAAGCAATGAAATGAACTTCAACTCAACCATTCCTCAGCGTTGGAAACGCTTGCTTTGAACCACAAGTGATTCTCTGGGATGGGCCATCCATTGTGGATCTCGAGACCAACGCAGGACTGATCATCCAGGCTGAAGCGGCCTACTATATCAGTACCAGGTTAGGTTACCACCCAAATGTCCGAGGTATAGATACAGTTGCTTCTCATAAATGGTAGTAACGTTGTGTCAACAACAGTTGGATCGCATTTCACCATCATTGAATAGTTTGTCCAAGGAAGAGCGAGTTTTCTCCAAGACTATCAATTCTGTACCAGGGAGAAGGTGTTGGTGCTAGCACACTAGTATCCATCCCGAATACCATGCAACGGGTGTTGGAATAGGTCCGGAGAGTGCGACCATGGGAGACTACAACTGCTTCCTTAGTAGTGGGTTGTATACACACAAGAAGAGGTGATCCATCGGAATTAGTTGCCAGGCGCCACAGAGTATATGGGCGCTGCTCGTCCTCATGCTTGTGATCATCACCATCGTCGTCTCCGCATTGGTTATAAAAATTTTCAAGTATAGGTGGTGGAATGTTCATAGGACCTTGGAAACACAAGAAGAAGGTTAATTAGTAAAGGAAAACTTGCTAACCCGCATGCATGTGGATGAAACAACTATAATTATGGTGGAATACAAACGTACCGAAACTACAACGATCCCATGCAAAAACAGTGCCATGAGTGGTGGAAGCAAACACAAGGCCCTCGTATTGAATTGCATCACAGTACTCATCCGTGTACATAAACTGATTTTGGAGCAATATCTATCCAGTTGAACCACGAAGGACGGCAACAAGCTTGTCGAAGATAGCAACAACTTCATAGTTCTTCTTGTAATTCCAAGAGCGGTTGGGAACTCGACAAATTGCTATCTTACATTGAAGACAGTCACCATGATCGTATTTGAACGTGCATACAATACCGGTGTGCTCAACCTCTGGGCAGTCTGCTGAGATTTTTGGAAGTGGAACCCGGTCATGAGTGTACACATTCACAAGTTCCCACTCGCAGTTGGACCCAATGTAAACAACCCAATCTCCTTTTGTGCCTGCCCAAGCCTTACCCTCAAGCGATGGCATCTTAACATCATACGTATCATTATCAAGCGGCATCAACTTGCACAAGGTGAGGCCTCCATCGTCCCCGTGCCAGTCATCAGGGTCATGGCGAAGAAGATAGGGGAGATCAAACCGCTCCTTGACTCTTGGGTTCCTTGTAATGATGTTATTAGTTGAGTCGAGAATGGTCTTGAACGAACCTGCCATGCTAGCTGAGGTGATGACGTCACACCGATCAATGAGTTCCTCCACCACGTCATCTTTCAGATTGGGGCAAGAATAATGGGGTCATTTCCTGCGTGTTCCCTCCATGGAGAAGACGATCGAACAATGGCAGAAGGAAGGGTGAAGGGCTAAAGGAAAATGGAGGAGGGAGAGGAAGAGTGTGCAACAGCAGTTACAAATTGAGAGGGAAAGGCGAAGAGTCGGTGGACGGTTGCCAGTTTGCCACGGTTCACGAAGAGGCGCCCCGGCCTACACGTCCATTCGGAAATACTAGTAGAAAATGACTCACCGTCGTCTCACTGATATGTTGGAACGGGACCACATGTCAACAAAACATAGTGTGTAATTTCTCGTGCAAAATGCGATCTGGCCGCGTTGGCCCGAGGTGCCGCATTAGTTATCAACCTTTATTTTTTTAATGGCGTGCCGTTCAGTTTTGAAGCACGACTAACTGGTACTGTACGCAGACAAAATATAAACTACTCTACGACTACTCCACCTCTAGTACTAGTAGTATAAAAAAGATATATAGGCCGGAGCTTCAGCGCTTTCTTGCTAAGGGCTGCCCACTTGCTTCTCACACTATCACCCTCTCTCCAGATCTAAAAAAAACCTCTCTCTCCCTCCTCACCGGTGGTCATAGATCCACCGGGGAAGAAAAGGACGTGCAGTGTTGACGCACTCGTCGTCGGCGAGCGAGGTCACACACTGACAACAAGGCCGTCCTCTCAGACCTAGCGCCCGCGCGGGATGGCCTCCGTCCCCAAGATCGCTGCCGTAGTGTGTGCGGAGGACGACGACCACGAGCGAAGCTACTTCCCGCCGACCCTTAGGTATGCTACCTCTTTTCGAACCATACCCTTGTTATATTGCCCCATCTGCCACGTCGTTGCATGTGGATCTTTTTCCACTCCACCATCTTCCCAATTTGCTATCCTCTGCTCTGCTGGCCACGCAGACAAAAACCATAATTTGCACTATTAAAGGAAACCCTACTTCATGCAGACTAATCCATGTCTGGGTTGAATAAGGAAAGGAAGGGAGACTATACTGTCCAAGAGAGTAGGCATCGAACCCGCATCTAGGTTGAAAAGGGGAAAATCTATAGCTAAGGAATGAGTCTCATGTCTCTTGGTTGAAGAAGGGTAGAAAGGCATGACAACGCAATAGAGAATGACCAGTTCGACCGGTTTGTTGTCCTCACATAGGAAAAAGGTGGCTAAAGAGAACAAAAATGGGACGTAATCCACATATGCTGCCTGGATATTTGTTGCTCTGGGCAACCATACCTCCCTCACCTCTCTGCGTCCGTGGAGGTACATCATACTGGTGCGCCCACTATCCGAATGGGCCTCCCATGCTCTTATTGCTACTTTTTTGCTGTAAGTATAACACCAGCAGTCAAGTCAAGCAATGCTACTGCTAAAGTGATGCCACATTTAACTAATGTTGCTCTCAGTCTAATGCCACCGTTAAATTTAAGCAATGCCATTTAATGTCACTGGATTATTTCAGGGTTAGCTGTTGATTGTGGATGTATTAAAGGTTTTCAGCTAAGGCATTCCAATGCTGTTGCACAACCAGTATACCAATGATGAAACTTGTTACTACCTTCAGATTTTTGCACTGTTAATGCTTATAGATTACATACCTCACTATCATGAGATAAATTAATTTTTTTTGTACAGTGTCACCAAAACGCCAAGGTGCTGATGTCATTTTATTTTGGTTAAACTGCACAAAAAATTATGAAGACAAGAGGAAAGGTCAAGAGTGGGCACCTCCTCCTCCGGTTGTTCTCTTGATTCGTTCGATCAAGTTTTTATGTTTGATCGATTATCAAGATTGGGATAGCAATTTTTACGGTCCCCCCGAGTTCGAAATGATATTTACCTTGGAGGTACATGGTTTGCAATTTTTTTATACTGTCATTAGTTAATAATGCTAGTTACCTTCAGACTTTTGTATTTGGTTTGATGCTCATGCACAGCTAGTATACCAATGCTGAAACTTGTTACCTTTACATTTTGTATTGTTAATTCTTATAGAAATCTTCCAGTTTGAAATCTGTTCAGTAAAACCATTGTACTGTACCCTGTAATAAACTAACTACTCTACTGTCGCACTAGCTACTGGATTAGTGTATATTTGTAGTATTTGAATGGTGTTGCATTAGCGTATGGACATAAATAAAGTGTGGCAAGCTTTCCCAGATATGTGCTCAAGAAAACTACTACCTGTTTTCTGAATACTAGACGTTTGGGTACTTTAAATTGAACCGTGAATACGTCTTATATTAAGGAACGGAGGGTGTGGAGTTCACTCAAATTATCCCGATAAAGCTAGTCACACCTTTGTTAAAATTAATTTTCATTATGTTATCGGAGGAGGTCTGTATGTTTGTCTCTAATGCCTGTCGACTACATACCTGACATCATGATGTAATGTTAAGTCATTTCCTTTTGTACAGTGTCACTGAATTGTCAAGGCGGTGATGGCATTTTATTTTAGTTGAACTGCACAAAATATGCTTAAAAGAAGAGGAAAGGTCAGGAGTCGATCATTCTTTCAAAAAGAACTATCTATGCCTTTCTGACATCAGCCGCTGTTGCCTTATTTATTCCTTCAAACATGTGGTTAGAAACAGTCTTGCTACCTTTTCCATTAAGAAATTGGAATGTTTATATTTGCAAGTCTATGCTTCAACTAGTATCGTTTTTACAGTAATCACACTTTCAATATCTATGCAAACAGGGATGCTCGATTTTAGTGGAACTGCACAAAAATTCCAACTTGTTCAACATTAGGAGCATGTTTTTCCCAACCTTTATATCCAATGTGGCACTATGAGCTGTTCATTACGAAGGTACATGGTTTACTACTATCTTGGTACTCTTTTTGAACTGTCATTACATAGTAATACTAGTGGTTTGCATGTGAATTTATTGGCAGGGTGGACCTACATTGGAGGTGCAGGACAGGATTCAATGATTGGATGCTCAATTTCGGTTGTATCGATTTCACCTCTTCCGTCACTGCGAACATGGATATCCTTGGTGTGATGAAGAATAGGCGCTATATTTCTGCTCTGAACCAGCAAATCAATTCAGTATGAAATTGTCCAGGGCAAAACATAACTGTATCAGATTGTCCAGTGCAGAACATGACAGATGCTAAGCGGAAGAGACATGTTTAAACCGAAATACAAGGTGTGGTATATGTTTACTAGCTGCTTGATATTTGTGCAGACAAAGATGTCTACCCATTGCTATTTGGCAAACAAACAAAGTGTCCGCAATTTTGGTTGAACTGCACAAGAGAATAGTATAGTCACTGCATGCAGTGCCATTTGAAAATAGACACAGAAAGATTGGATAGTCACTTCATGGACTGCAGAAAAGTAGTACTGTACTATTTATTGGCCAACACTAGGTGCTTCATTGCTTTGGTCTGATTATACAATGGGCATCATTTTGCCTAAGTTAAAGTTTGTATTCCGAAAATAGTCTCGCGGTGTGATCGAGAGAAGACCAAATCATATTGCAGTGGGTGTTCCTCCATCATGTGTGGTTCATTCTCATGGTTCCAGCTGTTGGTGAAACCACTTATGTTTGCAAGAGGAATTATAGACTTCACAAACAAATTTGTCTTTCAGTCTGTACTGAATGTTGGCCAAGAGAAGCATCCATACTAGTTAGTTTTAGTTGCGATGTAAGATCCGAAGTGGCTGATATTTGCTTTTGGAGCTAAATATTTGTATATGATCTGTGAATCATTGAGATGCATTAACAGTTACTTATTTTTGTTCGCTCAGTGTTTAAAAGTTACTGATCGATCACTAGCTAGCCTAGTAATGCGCTCCTGGCAGTTTTATTTGCGACACAAGATCCGAAGTGGCAGTTTTTTGAATAAAAATGCCTACCTCTGACGAAACTGAAAAGCTACACTATCCTACCTACTCGATCCTACACTGATAAATAGCAGATCACACATGTACTACCTCCTTTTTGGTTTGCAGGGCTCAATTCAAGAAACGACCTACTCGATCCTACACGAATAAATAGCAGATCACGCATGTACTAGTACCTCCTTTCCGGTTTGCAGGGCTTAATTCAAACCTCTCACCAACCAAGGTACTTCCTCCGTCCGGCTTTATTTGTCCCATGAGCAAAGCAGCAAGGCCAAGGCATCGCAATAATTAACGGCATGCAGAAGTTTAAGCCTAATTAGTTCCAGCAATTCAAGTGGCTGCATGCGTGCCCTCAGCTGCGACTCGTTGCATGCTGCTCCGCATACTGGCTGCGAGCGATTCTGAGTGCCTGCATGCAGTCGGCCGAAATTAAGGCAGCTAACTGATGCGAAAAAAGATGCGCTTTAATTGTTGCGGGCTTTTTAAATCCGTGGAATCATTATTGACAAGGAGGGAGATGATTCGAGTGCACTCGTTTGACCGCCATGCCGGCGTGCGACCCCGACGGGACGGGACGACACAGTCATAATTTTAGTTTCTCTAGTTTTCCACGGCAAGCTGGCGGCTAAGCCATGCTTGCTTATGCATTGAATTCTGATGATCATCGCGCTACCTTCCGCCTATAAGTACTGTTTCCCGGCCTTCTCCAGTGGCACCGTGACCCAACTCGCATATCCTCATAAGCCCCCACCAGCCCGATGTCGCTCGCCACGTCCGCCATGCCTCTGCCCGTCCGTGGTAGGCGACGCCGGAGGCGGTCACCGCCGGAACTAGTGTTCGGTTTTTCACCGAAAGGCATACGAAGGGAGGAGGCATTCTATCTGTCTTTAGATGGCAATGCGGAGATCAAGGAGTTGTTGGAGTGTGACCGCCTGGCGGAGGAGCAAGAGTTGTTGGAGCACGACCGCCTGTTGGACGAGCAGTGTATCGCTGATTTGCGCCTCCAGCGGGACATGGAGCAGCAGCACACCGACGCTCTAAGTCGCGAGCAGAGCGCCCGCAACTGGGCCGACTACGTGGAGGCCGGTGCCCGGAAAATAGCCCTGGAGGCTGTCGGGCACGCACACGTTCGCGACGCCGATTTTTACTACCAGCTCGTCAAGTGGGTTTCCCACTTGGAAGTCGAAGCTTCGGTGGACCACGCCGACATGGAAAGGGCCAACGCGCGCGAGCAACGTGCCCTATCGCACCTCTAGCAAGTCCGAGGCGAGGCGCAGGACGCTGGTGCCGGCGTTTAGCATGTACCGCAGATGGCGGTCGACATCGTTAAGTTAGCTAAGAGTAAGTTAGTACTTGTACGCTAGTAGAGTATTAGTGGGAGTAGATAGTTAACTTGGCTATGATGGTTGTCAACTTGGAAGTTCAGTACTCTATATGTGGATCAGACCTGTTACTTTGCTCTGAATGTTGAACTTTCCGTTTGAACGTATGGAATGGGCTGTTATTTTTTTAAATGGGTTGTATTTTTCCTCCACGGGTTTAGAGGCTGACTTGTGGGCCTACCAAGTTGACTTGTACACAATCAGGAGATGATTGTACGTGGAGAGGATGACAGCAGGGACCCGCCAAGGTCATGGCAGTACGCAAGCAAGTGCCTCCTTATTTCAAGCCAATAAAAAAATGGCTCCTCCTAGTGGATTTCTGACATCTGGGTCCCATGCCATTGTTAGCGTAGTCAATAACCAAGAGAATTGCACAACGAGCGGCTGACACCAGGGACCCAGCAGCTCGCCCAGTTATTTTTGTTTTGGGTTAATTTGATAAATGCCACTCCAAATCTGGTGTTTCCGAGAAATGCCACTGCAATTTCCAAACTTTGAAAAATGCCATTTCATGCCATTTCTAGTGGCATTTTTCGAAGTCTGGAGTGACATTTTTCAAAGTTTGCAAACTGCAGTATCGTTTTTCAAAGTTTGCAAAAATTGCAGTGGCATTTTTCAAAGTTTGGAAATTGCAGTGGCATTTTTATGAATCGCCATAATTGGAGTGGCATTTATCTAATTTGTTTTTGAGATGGAAGTAGGGTGTCAACTGGGCTGTGCCGGACACTCTAGCCTGTCTAGATAGCCTTTTCTTTTATGTTTACCACAGACCAGCCCAGTAGTTTTTTTCTTTCGAAAAATGGCTAGCCCAGTTTTTTTGTGATTTGTCAAGTAAGTCACTTTCTCAGGCCTGTTGGGCTGCAAATCTTTCAAGACGAGGAGAGCTTCATTCTGCTGACCGAGAAAATGGCCTATCAGTAATGAGAAATGGATTGTACATTTTTAAAACACATCAAACCGGCAATTAGTTTCAAATATTTTTTTTCATTTCAAGATTTCAAATTGCATTGATTTTTATGCGTGGACAATTTATTGGATTTTATATTGATATACATTTATTTTTAAAATCAGTCTGAGTGTGACTCATAATTTTGGGATTAAAAACAGTTCAGACCGCACGGACATATGCAAAATTTTGTATAATTTTTTAACTGTGGCCACAATATGGGCTATAATGCTAACAAAAAGAATATGAGCTCCAAAAAAACCGTAAGAATTAGTAAATGGGCTGTAAATTATTAGAAATAATGGCAGATGGCCTGTATGCTGTTTTCCACAGATTTGAGGCTTTCCTAAAAAAATGTTGACGCACAACCAGTCACCGTTGGATGTCCATCCAACGGCCGTCGTGCTTCTTCAATCTCTGCTCTTCCTGCTCCAGCCACTCAAACAAGCGCCGACGGGACTGCCTGCTCCCTCCTCCCTGCAGCCGGCTGAGCTGCCGCGCAGGCCTCACCGCCCCACCGTACGCCCATCACTGGCCTAGCCATCCCTCTACTCACCCACGCCTGCTGTTATTCTCCGGCGATGGCAGACGAACCAGTAAACCCTCGTACAGTCGTACTTCCCTCCGCCTGGGAAACAACTGCCGAGTCTTCCTTGGCTCCGTGTCATTCCCTTCCTAGGCCTTGCCGTCGTCCACCGCCCTAGTGCTCACGGCATGGCGTGGTCAACGGGGTCAATGACCGACATCCATATGAAGTGGACTGTACGTGGAGAGGCTGACAGCTGGGTCCACGGCCGCACGCAAGGAAGTGCCTCCTTATTACGCGCAAAATAATGATTCCTACACCTGACATCTGGGACCCACCGAAATGGCCTCTGTATTTCACAAAAAAAACGTTACCGCCGCTAACAGCTCGGACCCACCAGCTATATCTTCGCACGCAAGGAAGTGCCTCCTTATTACGCACACAAAAATGAATACTCCCCCTGCTAGCTGGGACCCAGTATAGTGGGCCTACTAAGTTGACGGGACGGAGGGCTTTGTCAAGTTAGTCAATATGCACGATTCTAGCTCGACTGACCATACGATGTCCATCCAACGACCGTAGTGCTTCTTCAACCTCTGGTCTTCTTGCTCCAGCCGACCAAAGCAGCGCCGGTCATGCCGCCTGCTCCTGCCTCCCGTGGCCGGCTGTGCTGCCGCGGAGGCCTCACCGCCCCAATACTACTCCCACCGCTGACCAGGCCATCCCTCCACTCCATTCACCCACACCCCCTGTTATGTTGCGGCGACGGCAGCGCAGCCGAACCAGTGAACCCTCGTACTCCTCTCCGCATGGGCATCCACTACCGCGTCTTCCCCGGCTCCACGTCGTCCCCTTCCTAGGCCTCGCCGTTGTCCACCGCCGTGGTGCTCTGGGCGTGGTGTGGTCAATGTGGTCAACGACCGAATTCCATCGGAAGAGTACTGTACGTGGAGAGGCTGACGGCTGGGTCCACGGCAGCCGCAAGGAAGTGCCTCCTTATTACGCGCAAAATAATTATTCCTCCATCTAACAGTAGGGACCCACCGGACAGGCCACCAGTATTTTGGGAAAAAAACGTTCCCCCCTGACTGCTGGGACCCACCAGACGGGCCACCGTATTTCGCGAAAAAACGTTTCCCCCTAACTGCTGGGACCCACCGGATGGGCCATCGTATTTCATGAAAAAATGTTCCCCGCGCTGTCAGCTCGGAATCACCGGAAGTGCCTCCTTATTACGCACAAAAAAAATGAATACTCCCCCTGCTAGCTGGGACCCAGTATAGTGGGCCTACTAAGTTGACGGGACGGAGGGCTTTGTCAAGTTAGTCAATATGCATGATTCTAGCTCGACTGACCATACGATGTCCATCCTACGACCGTAGTGCTTCTTCAACCTCTGGTCTTCTTGCTCCAGCCGACCAAAGCAGCGCCGGTCATGCCGCCTGCTCCTACCTCCCGTGGCTGGCTGTGCTGCCGCGGAGGCCTCACCGCCCCAATACTACTCCCACCGCTGACCAGGCCATCCCTCCACTCCATTCACCCACACCCCCTGTTATGTTGCGGCGACGGCAGCGCAGCCGAACCAGTGAACCCTCGTACTCCTCTCCGCATGGGCATCCACTACCGCGTCTTCCCCGGCTCCACGTCGTCCCCTTCCTAGGCCTCGCCGTTGTCCACCGCCGTGGTGCTCTGGGCGTGGTGTGGTCAATGTGGTCAACGACCGAATTCCATCGGAAGAGTACTGTACGTGGAGAGGCTGACGGCTAGGTCCACGGCAGCCGCAAGGAAGTGCCTCCTTATTACGCGCAAAATAATTATTCCTCCATCTAACAGTAGGGACCCACCGGACAGGCCACCAGTATTTTGGGAAAAAAACGTTCCCCCTGACTGCTGGGACCCACTAGACGGGCCACCGTATTTCGCGAAAAAACGTTTCCCCCTAACTGCTGGGACCCACCGGATGGGCCATCGTATTTCACGAAAAAATGTTCCCCGCGCTGTCAGCTCGGAATCACCGGAAGTGCCTCCTTATTACGCACAAAAAAATGAATACTCCCCCTACTAGCTGGGACCCACCATGGTGGGAGGCTGACTTGTGGGCCTACTAAGTTGACTGGGATGGAGGCCTTTCTCAACTTTAGTCAATTTGAATGATTCTAGCTCCAGTGACTGTACGATGTCCATCCAACGACCGTAGTGCTTCTTCAACCTCTGGTCTTCTTGCTCCAGCGCTGGTCGTGCCGCATGCTCCTGCCTCTCGTGGCCGGCTGTGATGCCGCGGAGGCCTCACCACCTCCTACTGCTCCCACCGCTGGCCAGGCCATCCCTCTACTCACCCACACCCCTATTATTCTGCGGTGACGGCAGCCTCACACCGCAGCCGAACCAGTGGACCCTCATACTCCTCTCCGCGTGGGCATCCACTGTCGCGTCTTCCTCGGCTCCATGTCGTCCCCTTCCTAGGCCTCTCCGTCATCCACCGCCGTGGTGCTCTCGGCGCGGCGTGGTCAACGTGGTCAAGGAACGGCTTCCATCGGACGTGGACTGTACGTGGAGAGGATGACAGCTGGGTCCACGGCCGCAGCAAGGAAGTGCCTCCTTATTACACGCAAAATAATTATTCCTCCACCTGACAGCGAGGACCCACCGGACGGGCCACCGTATTTTGCGAAAAAAACGTTTCCCCCTGACTGCTGGGACCCACCAGCTACACCTTCGCACGCAAGGAAGTGCATCCGGGCAGAAAAAAAACGATTCGCCCCCCTGACTGCCGGGACCCACCAGCTACATCTTCGGACGCAAGGAAGTGCATGACAGTCGGGACCCACCTGGTCGAAGCGTATGTAGCATTGTCATTCTGGTTGCGAACATGTATGTACATATATACTGGTCGATGTAGGGGCGCACACGTGTCGCAGTAGAGGCACGCACGTAGCATGTACACGTACGTATAGCGGCCAATGTGCAAGAAAGAAAATACGGCAACGTATGTGTACATACGGGTGGGGTCTCGAACGTCCACTCGCGCGTATGTACGGCCAAGGCTCGTGTACATGGCTGGGTCGGAACGGAGAAACAGCATCGTCGTCGTGTACATGGGGAGCCAATCGGCTGGGTCAGAACGGAATGCGTCATCGTGTTCATCGGGAGGGCTTGAACAGAACAGGCGATGGAAACAAGGCCTGGCGTACCGCAGAACGAAGGAAACGACATTGTGTTCGACTGGCCATGTTCGAAACAAGATCCTATTCATCGGGAGGGGTCTGGCGTACAACAAAATGGAGGAAACAGACCTCCTACGGTCGAAATGGGGTTCCTGTTGATCGGGAGGGGTGTGGCATACCGCAAAACGGACAAAACGGACTTGTGTTGGAGCGCTACGGTCGAAATGGGGGTCCTGTTCATCGGGAGGGGTGTGGTGTACCGCAAAACGGGACTCCACGGGATACTCTTCATCTCCACCGTCGGCCTCCTCGGGCTACCATTAACCTCCTCCAGCCTGCACATGGTCCTGTTCATCCAGCCTCCACCGCGCGCTACTCCACGGGCTCCTGTTCAACCACCCCTTCACGGGCACCCCTCCACCGTCTACTATTCATCCAGCCCTCCACGGGGTCCTGTTCATCCAGCCCCAACCAGCTCGATCGCTCGGGGTCCTGTTCATCCAGAGGCAACGCCACGGGGTCCTGTTCATCCACCCACACCACTCACTGTTCATCCAACCCCCCGCAACGCTCACAGTTCATCCAGAGGCAGCATCGATCGGCTTCAGTTAGCAGCAGTAGCGAAGGAATCGCTCGATTGGGTTTAGTTAACAGCCATCGATTGATCGCTCGGGTTCAGTAACGCGTAGCCTGCAGTGCAATCACTCGAGTTCAGTTAGATCCCAACGCCTCGCTCGGGTTCAGTTAGAGCTAAAGCCTCACACACACGCGCGTACATGTACGAGAGAAACATGCATCACTCGGCCCCCGACCACCCACCGTAACCGGAAACTCCCCGAAATTTTCCTCGCCCTCGCTTCTACCATGGTTTTTTCCGTCATGGATGACCCAAAGAATGTCATGCAGCTGTGTCTCTGGCCCGCCAGGACGAAAAGCCCATTTTCTGTCATGATTTTTTGTCATAGAAGTAGGAGCCCACCACATCTATGATGATACCGTTTTTTGTCACAATTATCGTCATAGAAGTGTCATAAGTATGGCAGGAAAAAAATTCGTTCAGCCGAAAATGTCACAGATGTGTCTTTTTTTGTAGTGTTGCCGGTAACAAGATTGAACTAGGTATGAAGATACCGACGATCGAATCTCGGGAAAATAATATACTGATGGACAAAGGGAATTACGCATGTTGGACAAAGGGAACTAACATGGGCATCCAGGTTCCGCTATTGGCTATTGACCGGAGAGGTGTCTCGGTCATGTCTACATAGTTCTCAAACATGTAGGGTCCGCACGCTTAACGTTCGTTCATGATATAATGTTATATGAGTTATATGATTTGGTGACCGAATGTTGTTCAGAGTCCCAGATGTGATCACAGACATGACGATGAGCTCCGTAATGGTCCGGAGGTAAAGATTGATATATAGTACGATGGTATTCGGACTCCGGAATAGTTTTGGGGTGCACCGGGTAGTCATCAGGTCGCCGGAAGGGGTTCCGGACACCCCCGGTAGGTGTATGGGCCTAATGGGCCAAGGGGTGTATAGATCAACCCACAAGGGGGCTGGCACGCCCCTCTCCCTGGCCGCCATCTCTAGGGAAGGAAAGGGGGAGTGCTAGCCCCTCCTGCGCCCCCTCCACATGGGAGAAAGGAAAAGGGGGGGGGGGCACCCTCCCCTGCCTTTCCCCGCTCACCTAGAAAGGAAAGGGCAGCGGCTTGGGGAGGAGGCCTACTTGGGGCGCCTCCTTGGCTGCTCCTTCCTCCCCCCACCTATATATAAGTGGGAGGGGGGCACCACTGATGTCTACAACGCAACTTTATTCTTGTAGACACGTGTTGGGCCTATAAGCGTAGAGTTTTGTAGGACAGTAGCAATTTTCCCTCAAGTGGATGACCTAAGGTTTATCAATCCGTGGGAGGTGTAGGATGAAGATGGTCTCTCTCAAACAAATAATAAAAAGTCTCTCATGTCCCCAACACACCAAATACAATGGTAATTTGTATTGGTGCACTAGTTCGGCAAAGAGATGGTGATAAAAGTGTAATAATGATAGTAGATATTGATTTTTGTAATAGGAATAATAAAAGACAGAAAGGTAGCAAGTAACAAAGCTGAGCACAAACGGTATTGCAATGCTTGAAATTGAGGCCTAGGGTCCGTACTTTCGCTAGTGCAATCTCACAACAATGGTATATAATTGGATCATATAGCCATCACTCAACGTGCGATGAAGAATCACTCCAAAGTTCCTATCTAGTGGAGAACATAAGAAGGAGATGTTTGTAGGGTACGAAACCACCTCAAAGTTATTCTCTCGATCGATCTATCTTAGAGTTCGTACTAAAATGCAAATCCAGATTCATAATACTCAATCCAACACAAAGAACCTCAAGGAGTGCCCCAAGATTTCTATCGGAGAAACAAAGACAAGAACATGCATCAACCCCTATGCATAGATTACCCCAATGTCACCTCGGGAATCCACGAGTTGAGTGCCGAAACATATATCAAGTGAATCGATACGATATCCCATTGTCACCATGGGTATTCATAGCAAGACACACATAGAGTGTTCTCAAATCCATAGAAGTATTCAATCCGATAAAACGAAATCTCAAAGGGAAAACTCAGTTAATCACAAGATAGAGAGGGGATAACACCATATGATCCGACTATATTAACAAAGCCTGGGATACAACAAGATCGTGACATCTCAAGAACACAAGAGGGAGAGATTAAATACATAGCTATTGGTACAAACCCTCAGCCCCGAGGGTGGACTACTCCCTCCTCATCATGGTGGCTGCCGGGATGATGAAGATGGCCACCGGTGATGATTTCCCCCTTCAACGGAGTGCCGGAGAAGGGCTCTAGATTGGATCTTGCGGTTCTGGAATTAGCGGCGGCTGGAACAAAATTTCGTCGACTTCCCTAGGATTTTTGGAATATTTGGGCATTTATAGAGCAAAGAGGCAGTGCGGGAGGCCACCGAGGTGGGCACAACCCACCTGGGCGCACTTGGGCCCCTAGGCGCGCCCTGGTGGGTTGTGCCCCCCTTGGGGCACCGCCCAGGTGCTTCTCTGGCCCACTGGATGTCTTCTGGTCCAAAAAACTCCAAAAGGTTCTGCATTTGGACTCCGTTTGATATTGATTTCCGGCGATGTAAAAAAACAAGCAGAAAACAGCAACTGGCACTGGGCACTATGTCAATAGGTTAGTACCAAAAATTATATAAAGTTGCTATAAAATGATTGTAAAACATCCAAGAATGATAATATAACAACATGGAACAATAAAAAATTATAGATACGTTGGAGATGTATCAGCATCCCCAAGCTTAATTCCTGCTCGTCCTCGAGTAGGTAAATGATAGAAACAGAATTTTTAATGTGGAATGCTGCCTAACAGGTTCATCACATATTCTTTTCTTTGTAGCATGGACATTTGGACTTTTATATGGTTCAAAGCAATAGTCTAGTTTTGACATGAAGACTTTAATACTCAAGCATATCAACAAGCAACCATGTCTTTCAAAATATCAATACTAAAGCAAGTTATCCCTAGCCCATTATGTTCAGGCATTGATCCATTCGTGAAACACACTTGAATACTAGCTATACACTACTAGGGAAAATCCTATACACAGAATCTTACTAGCAGCGCTCCTCAAAATACCACGCTACTGCTATTTAGCAGCAGCGCGTGATATCAAAACGCGCTGCTGACAGGAAAATAGCAGTAGCGCGTTCACCACAAACCGCGCTACTGCTATAATTGCCATGACCTTGCCCCCCGCTAGTTATAGCAGTAGCGCAGTATACTGAACAACGCTACTGCTATAGAAGTTAGCAGCAGCGCGCTTCTAGGAAAACCGCTACTGCTAAGATCAGCCCACAAGTTTAGTCCCACCTCGCTCCGTGAACAGGGTGTTTACCACCTTAAATATGTTATTTCTGAAACTACCACAACCAATTGGTCTTCATTGAACTCTATGTGTAAAATTTGTGGCCGCAATATGAGTCCTCTCCGGTTCCTACCGGAGAGGACTCATATTGACAATTCAGATTGTACACAAAAAGATCATTGATGGACAATGTATTTTTGCATTGACGTATTTTTTGTATAGTTACACTTAACAGTAGCGGTTTATATGCAAAGCGCTACTGCTATTCAGATTATCTGTAGCGCGTTTTGGCAAACGCGCTACAACTATCCCTACGTTAACCCCACGTGCACGATCGGCCCTCACTCACACTCTCACTCTCGCCCGCGTGCCGATAACCGTCGTCGTGCGTCGCCGCCGCCGCCGCCTTCGTCCGTCCGCCGCCGAGGTACTCCCCTCCTTCCGTCCCTCCTCCCTCCTCCTCGCACATCCTCCCTCCACCTGCGGCCGCCCCTCCCTCCTCCGTCGCCGCCCTCCTGCCTCCGCCTGCGGCCGCCCCTCCTCCCTCCTTCGCCGGCAGCCCTCCTCCCACCGCCCTTGACCTTGCCGCCCTAGCTACCTCTCCGTCGCCCCCACCCCTGCCACTAGTTAGTACTAGATTTAGTAGTAGTAGATGTTAATTTAGGCTTCATAGCTAGTACTAGATGTTGCTTAGTTAGTACTAGATTTTTAGAAGTAGTAGATGTTAATTACTAGTAGTGATGGTACTAGTTAACTAGGGCAGTATGATTAATAGTAGTTGTAGTTGAACTACTTTAGTTGTAGTTGAACTAGTTTAGTAAGTAAATTAATAAACTAGTTGAACTAGTTGAATTAATAGAACTAATGTATTTTTAGTAAGATAATTAATATAACTAGTTGAACTACTTTATTTTTAGAAAGAACTAGTTTTTTTTTCTATTTATAGTAAGTTTATATTTAGTAAGAACTAGTTGAATTAATAAAACTAGTAGAATATGTCATATTTGATGTTATTTTTTAGTTTAAGCAATTATTCGGGATGTATTAGTGATAACTTATATGGTTTCAGGTGACCACCGTCGTCCCCGTCACCGACCCCCTCCGACATCCCCGCCGTCATCCCAGTCACCAACCCCCTTCGACATAGAGGTGAGACCAGACAAATATCCTTGTATATCTTGTGTTGTTGCTCAAATAGGATATGTTGTTGCCCAAGTGGCCGTTCATGTTCAGTTTACATCTCCGAGTGGCCTATATTTTGCCGAAGTGTTGATTAATTTCCGTTCCGGCAAATTTCAGGCGCTCGATATGTCCTTTTTTAGCAAAGGTCATGCCGGATTTTTTCGTGAATTCTGGCATGACTTGTGCTAGAATATGTACAAGTTTAATCTTTGAATTATGAACGTAGGAAATGTCGTACTCGGACGACAACAGTCTCCCGGGGGAGCGTAGCTGGTGCCACGACGATCGAGGTATGTGCGACAGGTTCGGTGAGCTGGACGAAGATCGGCGCTTCAACATTAAGCTCGAGGAGACCTTCGATTGTGAAACGGTATGCAACAACGACAAGTGTTTTTTTCATAATTAAGCATGACTTCAACTATTTCAACGTCTAATTTTCATATTTTACAATTTGACTAGCTTATCCAATGCCATGCAAGACGCTATGTCTTGGAGAGGATGGGTTTTGAATACCATGAAAATTACGAAATAAAGAAAATACACCTAAGGACCCATCATTATATGGATTTTGAAGTAAATCTGTGCAATGCTCAGAGCGTAACCAATTTTGGTTGTGAAAATTAGGAAGCACTTTGCAAAATGTATGGTTTTTATGAGGGTATGATTGTCACCATGGATCTTGGTGATCCTGACATCGAGCAAGACAATATGGACATTTGGGTCCTTGTTGATACCTTCCGATTGTACCTCTATGTGAGTATCTCAAACATAGTTATTAACTAATTTATATTGTTTATTTCAAAATAGTTGATAGATTATTTCCATTGACAGCTTATTTTGATTCTTCAAAGACTGTGCGGAAGATGGTAGATAAAACCCACTACACCGATGGCACCGAATTAACGTATAAGGAGAAAAATCATCTGATCGCATTTTGTACTCTTCTTGAGAATTACAATAACTATTATCGAACTCCTCCAAATTATGGTGAATACGTGCCACTAGTGCATGTGTTGAACCACGATAAGTTCTCTGGAGATACCCTGGTAAGATTTTTTACTATTATGACATCCGTGCATCTTTTGCATACTTCTAAAACTAGTACATTGCTAACTACGAATTTATTATTATGTTTTTCAACAGAAACTCCCGATGGATTGTGTGCCTCATCTGATGTCTCTACATGGTCGCCTCTAAGTTCTGAACATACTGCCAGGTAAATCTAGGGAGCTCACCTGTGCATATCGGATTTCTAAAACCCGTGAACACATCTTCATCAAAGAATGGAAGAAATGTATGGACTTTCGCAAGGAGGTTCTTGGAAGTAACATTCAGCGAAAGGCAAGAATTGGAGACAGGCTAATCTCCATTCTCCATAATGGAGATTCAGGGGCTATCTTTTTTTGCTATTTTACCTTAGAAAATGTAGTAGGTCTTAATCGAATGTAATAGGTCCTATGAGGTACAATATGTTTATTATGTGGTAATGTGTTAGAGTTGATAATGAGGAGTACCTGTGATTACGACTAGTGACCAATTTGCTATGTGATGTCATTGATGAAAACGATGATCTTGAGGAGGTGTTATATGACAATGATGTATTATGATGATAAGTTGTTAATGATATGATGATGATGATATTATTATATCATTGGGTGAAAGAACCGCGGATTAGTTTCAAGTGGGTGGACATCCACTTGAAACTAGTCCACGGTTCTTTCACCCCATGATGTAATAACTCATTATGATGTAAAAACAATCTCTAAATTCCTATGGTATGAAAACTTGTGTAAAGGTGTATGAATACAACATGAAATAAAAAAGAAATAAAATACTAAATAATAGTAGTAGCGCGGGAAAGGAGAAGCGATGCTACTAATTACCAGTAGCGCTGTTCTGAAGAAGCGCTACTACTAAGTCAATTTAGCAGTAGCGTGGATCTAGGCGCGCTATTGCTAAGCATTAGCTGTAGCGCCTTATCAGTAGCGCTCCTGCCCGCGCTACTGATAGGCCTAAAACCCGCGCTGCTGCTGGCTTTTCCCTAGTAGTGATACCCAATGCTCAAGTACGATCATAGTGCCCCTTAGTTGGTGATTTATAAGAGAAGATGGAGATTCAAGTAAAAAAATAAAAATTACATAAAGTAAAAGAAAGGCCCTTCGTGGAGGGAAGTAGGGATTTGTAGAGGTGCCAGAGCTCAAAGCAAAAACTGAGAGATAAAATTTTTTGGGAGGCATACTTTTCCCACCAACAAAAACGACTTGGAGTTCCCAACAATTTCCATGCTAGATATATCATAGGTGGTTCCCAAACAAAAAAAAAATAAAGTTTATTCCTTTTTCCACCATACTTTCACTTTCCATGGCTAACCGTATCCACGGGTGCCCTCCATACCAACACTTTCCAAGGAATTTATTATTTAACAACATAAAGTAAATTCATTTTTCATTTCGGGACTAGGCATCCCTAATACCTTTGCCGTACTCTCGTGCAATGACAAGTGAATAAACAGTCATCATGAGAATAATACATCTAGCATAGAAAATATCGGCCACGCCTCACCGCCTCGCGAGCGGTACGAGCACACAAAAGAGAAATTTATTTTGAAAATTAGAGATGGCACATAAAAATTTGTTTAGAACGGCACGGAAATACCACATATAGGCATATATAGTGGACTCATATGGCAAAACTGGTTTAAAGGGGTTTGGATGCACAAGTAGTGATCATACTTAGTGCAAATGAAGGCTAGCAAAAAGATTGAGAAGCGTCCAACCAAGAAACAAAAAATCTCATAAGCGAGCATTAAGCATAACTAACACCAAAAAATGCACCACAAGTAGGATGTAATTTCATTGCATAACAATTGAATTTCATGCTTGCATAGGGAATCACAAACCTTAACACTAATATTCTTACTAAAGCATAATTACTCATCAACATGAATCACGTATCATATCATCATGTCTCAAAACCATTACAAAGAACCAAGTTTATTTTGTCCAATGATCTTCATGAAAGTTCTTATTATATCGTCCTTGGATATCTATCAGTTTGGGACTAGTTTCATATGTTGCAATTGCTTTTTGACAGATCAAACAATTTTAAGTGAAGAACTTGAGCATAAAAAAATTGATCTCTCAAAATAATATAAGTGAAGCATGCGGGAACTGACAAACTACTCCAAAAAGATATAAGTGAAGATCAAATGAGTAATGAAGTAAATAGGTAGCTATGTGAGGAGTCTCTCTTATTTAGGAGTTTCAGATCTAAGTATTTTACTAAAACAACAAGCAGAACAAAATAAAATGGCATTCCAAGAATAGCACAACTCATGTGAAGAAGGAAGAACTTAGGCTCAACCGATACTAACCGATAATTGTTGAAGAAGAAAGGTGGGATGCCTACTGGGGCATCCCCAAGCTTAGATGCTTGAGACTTCTTGGAATATTAACTTGGGATGCCTTAGGCATCCCCAAACTTGAGATTTAGTGTCTCCTTAATTCCTCTCATATCAGGGTTTCGCTAAATCTCAAAAACTTGATCCACACAAGACTCAACAAGAACTCGGGAGATAAGTTAGTATAAATCAATGCAAAACCTTATTATTCTCTAGTATAGCAAATCACTAAAATTATTATTCAACATTGCATACTAAATGCCTCTGCATATTTAATACTCATATCCTCAAATAGAAGCATTAAACAAGCAAGCATATGCAAACAATGCAACCATAATAGCAATTTGCCAAAATAGTACAGTTTGTAAAGAATGCAAGATTCATCATACTTCCCTACCTCAAACAATTCTGAAACATTACCACACTGTAGAAAATTTATTATAGCTTACTATGCGAAAAGTTTCAACATTTCATCACATTCTGACTTTTCTCGGGAATTTTTGCAATAGCGACAAACTTTCTATTTTGAAATAGCCACAAGTAGATTCACAAAATAAGCATGGCAAAGGCTATGGTTGACACTATTATTGAAGTAAAAGATGCAAAACATTTTATAGAACAGAAAGAAAATCCTAACAAAATAAAATGATGCTCCAAGCAAAACACATATCATGTGACGAATAAAAATACAGCCTCAAGTAAGGTTACTGATAATGTTGGAGACGAAAGAGGGGATGCCTTCTGGGGCATCCCCAAGCTTAGTTGCTTGGATATTCCTTGAATATTACCTTGGGAGTGCCTTGGGCATACCCAAGCTTAGGGTCATATCGATATCTCACCCAAAACTTGAAAACTTCAATCACACAAAACTTAACGGAACTCCGTGAGATAGGTTAGTATGATAAAGAGCAAACCATTCACTTTGGTACTGTCAAAGACAAGATTCATAATTGTTATAACACAAATCCTACTGTAGCCTATCATTTCCACAATTTATATTGAGCAATATAAGCCATAGAAACTACTCCCTCCGTTCCGAAATAGTTGTCTTTCTAGCCATCTCAAATGGACTACAACATACGGATGTATGTAGACATGTTTTAGAGTGTAGATTCACTCATTTTGCTCTGTATGTAGTTACTTGTTGAAATCTCTAGAAAGACAAGTATTTAGGAACGGAGGGAGTAGGAAACAAGAAAACTATGCGTTGAAAACATAATCTGTCAAAAACAGAACAATGTGAAGTAATATGTACTCCAACCATACTTCTGTCACTCTAAAAATTCTGAAAACTTAGGAAAACGTAGATAATTTGTATATCTACCTCCTGTAAAAAAATTCAGATCAAAATCACATTCCAGTGAATTTTCAAAATTCCTGGACTGAGCGCAAAAGTTTCTGTTTTTGCACAGATTCAAGTCAACTATCATGCACACTATCCCAAAGGCTTTACTTGGCACTTTATTGAAACAAAAGCAATAGAACATGATTACTAAAGTAGCATGATCATGTGAACACACAATAATAGTAGGTAACAGTGTTGGGTTGTCTCCCAATAAGCACTTTTCTTTAATGCCTTTTAGCTAGGCATGATGATTTCAATGATGCTCACATAAAAGATAAGAACTGAAACATAACAAGAGCGTCATGCATCACATGGCAAAGCACATTTAAGTCTAACCCACTTCCTATGCATAGGGATTTTGTGAGCAAGCAATTTATGGGAACAAGAGTCAACCAGCATATGAAGACAAAACAAGCAAAACTTCAAGATTTTCAACACATAGAGAGGAAACTTGATAGTATTACAATTCCTACAAGCAGAAGTTCCTCCCTCATAATAATTTTCAGTAGCATCATGAATGAATTCAACAATATAAATATCACATAAAGCACTCTTTTCATGATACATAAGCATAGAAATTTTCTTACTCTCCACATAAGCAAATTTATTCTCATCAATAGTAGTGGGAGCAAATTCAATAAAATAACTATCATGAGATTGAAAACTAAAATCATGATGACAAGTTTCATGGTTATCATTATTCAATATAGCATACATGTCATCACCATAATCATCATAGATAGCAACTTTTTTATCATTGTCAATTGAAACCTCTTCCAAAATAGTGCATTCATCATTAAATAAATTAATGACCTCTCCAAATCCAGTTTCATCATTATAATCATCATAAATAGGAGGCATGCAATCATTATAACAAATTTGCACATCAAATCTTGTGGGACAAAAACATCATCTTCATCACACATAGCATCCCCAAGCTTGTGGCTTTGCATATTATTAAAACCATGGATATTCAAAGAACTAACACCAGCAACATTCCAATTGTGCTCATCATTCATGCCAAACATTTTATTGAATTCTTGTTCTATCAATTGAGCACAATTTTCATTTCCATCATTTTCATGAAAGAAATTATAAAGATGAATAATATGATGCAATCTCAATTCCATATTTTTTTTGTAGTTTTCTTTTTATAAACCAAACTAGTGATAAAACAAGAAATTAAAAGATTGAATTGCAAGATCTAAAGATATACCTTCATCCCTCACCTTCCTGGCAACGGTTCCAGAAAAGAGCTTAATGTCTACTATGCAACTTTATTCTTGTAGACATGTGTTGGGCCTGCAAGCACAGAGTTTTGTAGGACAGTAGCAATTTTCCCTCAAGTGGATGACCTAAGGTTTATCAATCCGTGGGAGGTGTAGGATGAAGATGGTCTCTCTCAAACAACCCTACAACCAAATAATAAAAAGTCTCTTGTGTCCCCAACACACCAAATACAATAGTAATTTGTATAGGTGCACTAGTTTGGCGAAGAGATGGTGATAAAAGTGTAGTAATGATAGTAGATATTGATTGTTGTAATAGGAACAATAAAATACAACAAGTTAGCAAGTAACAAAAGTGAGCACAAACGGTATTGCAATGCTTAAAAATGAGGCCTAGGGTCCGTACTTTCGCTAGTGCAATCTCTCAAAAAATGGTAATATAATTGGATCATATAGCCATCCCTCAACGCGCGAGGAAGAATCACTCCAAATTTCCTATCTAGTGGATAACATAAGAATAAAATGTTTGTAGGGTACGAAACCACCTCAAAGCTATTCTTTCCGATTGATCTATCCAAGAGTTCGTATTAAAATAACACCAAAGCAAATTTAGATTCATTATACTCAATCCAACACGAAGAACCTCAAGGAGTGCCCCAAGATTTATACCGGGGAAACAAACACAAGAACGTGCATCAACTCCTATGCATAGATTACCCCAATGTCACCTCGAGAACCCGCGAGTTGAGTGCCAAAACATATATCAGGTGAATCAATACGATACCCCATTATCACCATGGGTATTCATAGCAAGACATACATCAAGTGTTCTCAAATCCATAAAAGTATTCAATCCGATAAAATAAAATCACAAAGGAAAAACTCAATTCATCACAAGTTAGAGAGGGGAAAACACCATATGATCCAACTATGTTAACAAAGCCCGCGATACATCAAGATCGTGACATCTCAAGAACACGAGAGAGAGAGAGAGAGAGAGAGAGAGAGAGAGAGAGACAGAGAGAGAGAGAGACAGAGAGAGAGATTAAATACATAGCTACTGGTACAATCCCTCAACCCCAGGGATGGACTACTCCCTCCTCATCATGGTGGCCGCCGGGATGGTGAAGATGGCCACTGGTGATGATTTCCCCCTCCAGCGGAGTGCCGGAGAAGGGCTCTTGATTGGATCTCGTGGTTCTGGAACTAGTGGCGGCTAGAACAAAATTCTGTCGACTCCCCTAGGGTTTTTGAAATATTTGGGCATTTATAGAGCGAAGAGGCAGCGCGGGAGGCCACCGAGGTGGGCACAACCCACCTGGGTGCGCCTGGGCCCCCTCGGAGCACCTCCAGGTGCTTCTCTAGCCCACTGGATGTCTTCTGGTCCAAAAAAATTCCAAAAAGTTTTGCTACATTTGGACTCCGTTTGATATTGATTTCCCGCGATGTCAAAAAACAAGCAGAAAACAGCAACTAGCACTGGGCACTATGTCAATAGGTTAGTACGAAAAAATGATATAAAGTTGCTATAAGATGATTGTAAAACATCCAAGAATGATAATATAACAACATGGAACAATCAAAAATTATAGATACGTTGGAGACGTATTAGCAACACATAACCACGACAGTCTCTTAGACGTGTGCGGCGTCCCCCTCCACTGTTTACACCCTCGGTCATATTTTGGTAGTTCTCCGGCGAAGCCCTACAGAGATAGCATCACCATCACCGTCATCATGCCGTCATGCTGCTGGAACTCATCCACTACTTCGCGGTCTTGCTGGATCAAGAAGGCGAGGATGTCACCAAGCTGAATGTGTGTTGAACATGGAGGTGTCGTATGTTCGGTACTCAATCTTTGGATCGCGAAGAAGTTCGACTACATCAAGTGCGTTACTAAACGCTTCCACTTACAGTCTACGAGGGTACGTAGACACACTCTCCCCTCTTGTTGTTATGCATCACCTTGATAGATCTTGCATGTGTGTAGAATTTTTTTTGTTTTCCATGCAACGTTTCCCAACAGTGGCATCCGAGCCAAGTTTATGCGTAGATGATATGCACGAGTAGAACACAAAGACTTTTGGGCGGTGATAGTCATACCGCTTACCACCAGCGTCTTATATTGATTCAGCGGTATTGTTGGATGAAGCGGCCCGGACCAACCTTACATGTCCACGCACATGAGACCGGTCCCAGCGACTGACATGCAACTAGTTTTGCATAAAGGTGGTTGGTGGGTGTCTGTTTCTCCAACTTTAGTTGAATCAAATTTGACTGTGGCCGGTCCTTGTGATGGTTAAAACATCAAACTTGATAAATCATCGTTGTGGTTTTGTGCTGTAGGTAAGAACGGTTCTTGCTAGAAGCCCATAGCAGCCACGTAAAACTTGCAACAACAAAGTAGAGGACGTCTAACTTGTTTTTGCAAGGCATGTTGTGATGTGATATGGCCAAGACATGATGTGATATACATTGTTGTATGACATGATCATGTTTGTAAAAGTTATCGGCAACTGGCAGGAGCCTTATGGTTGTCGCTTTATTGTATCAAATACAAATGCCTTGTATTTGCTTTACTTTATCACTAAGCGGTAGCGATAGTTGTAGAAGCAATAGTTGGGGAGATGACCACGACGTTACGATGGAGATCAAGGTCTCAAGCTGGTGATGATGGAGATCATGACGTTGCTTTGGTGATGGAGATCAAAAGCACAAGATGATGATGGCCATATCATGTCACATATTTTGATTGCATGTGATGTTTATCTTTATGCATCTTATTTTTCTTAGTACGGCGGTAGCATTATAAGATGATGCATTCACTAAATTTCAAGATAAAAGTGTTCTCCCCAAGTATGCACCATTGCCAAAGTTCATTGTTTCGAAGCACCTCATGATGATCCGGTGTGATAGACTCTATGTTCACATACAACGGGGGTGTAAGACAATTTTGCACATGCAGAATACTTGGGTTGAAGTTGACGAGCCTAGCATGTACAGACATGGTTTCAGAACATTGGAGACCGAAAGGTCAAACGTGAGCCATATACTAGTTATGATCAACATAGAGATGTTTACCATTGATGACTACCCCATACACTACAAAAAAAAGACACATCCGTGACATTTTGGGCCGAATATTTTTTTCTGTCATACATATGACACTTCTATGACAATAATTGTGACAAAACCCGGTATCATCATAGATGTGGTGGGCTCCTACTTCTATGACAAAAACTCATGACAGAAAATGGGCTTTTCGTCCTGGGCGGGCCGGAGACGCAGTTGCATGACATTCTTTTGGCCGTCCATGACGAAAAAAACCGTGGTAGAAGCGAGGGGGAGGAAAATTTCGGGGAGTTGCCAGTTACGATGGGAGGTCGGGGCTGGAGCGATGCGCGTTTCTCTCGTACAGGTACGCGCATGTGTGCGAGGCGTTGGCTCTAACTGAACCCAAGCGAGGCGTTGGGCTCTAACTGAACCCGAGCGATTGCACTGTAGGCTACGCGTTACTGAACCCGAGCGATCGATCGATGGCTGTTAACTGAACCTGATGGAGCGATTCCTTCGCTACTGCTGCTAACTGAAGCCGATTGATGCTGCCTCAAGGATGAACAGTGAGCGTTGCGGGGGGTTTGGATGAACAGTGAGCGGTGGCGTTGCCTCTGGATGAGCAGGAACCCATGGTGTGGAGAGCTGGATGAACAGTAGACGGTGGAGGGGTGGCCGTGGAGGGGTGGTTGAACAGGTCCCCATGGTGCGGAGGGCTGGATGAATAGTAGACGGTGGAGGGGTGCCCGTGGAGGGGTGGTTGAATAGTAGCCGGTGGAGTAGCGCACGGTGGAGGCTGGATGAACAGGAGCCCGTGGAGGCTGGAGGAGGTCGACGGTGGAGATGAACAGTATCCCGTGGAGTCCCGTTTTGCGGTACGCCACACCCCTCCCGATAATCAGGACCCCCGTTTTGACCGCAGTGCTCCAACACAAGTCCGTTTCGTCCGTTTTGCGGTATGCCACACCCCTCCCGATCAACAGGACCCCCGTTTCGACCGTAGCACTCCAACACAAGTCCGTTTCGTCCGTTTTGCGGTAAGCCACACCCCTCCCGATCAACAGGATCCCCATTTTGACCGTAGGAGGTCCGTTTTCTCCGTTTTGCGGTACGCCAGACCCCTCCCGATGAACAGGATCCCATTTCGAATGTGGCCGGTCGAACACAAGGCCGTTTCCTCCGTTGTGCGGTACGCCAGGCCTTGTTTCCATCGCCTGTTCCATCCAAGCCCACCCGATGAACACGACCACGCATTCCGTTCCGACCCAGCCGGTTGGCTCCCCATGAACACGACGACGACACTGTTTCTCCGTTCCGACCCAGCCATGTACATGAGCCCTCGCCGTACGTATGCGCGAGTAGGCGTTCGAGACCCCGCCCGTATGTACACATACGTGGCCGTATTTTCTTTCTTGCACCCTGGCCGCTGTACGTATGTGTACATGCTACGTGCGCGCCTCTACTACGACACGTGCGCACCTCTACATCGACCAATATGTACGTACATGTTCGCGACTAGGATGACAACGCTACGTACGCTTCGACCAGGTGGGTCCCGACTGTCAGGCACTTCCTTGCCTGCGAAGATGTAGCTGGTGGGTCCCAGCATTCAGGGGGGCGAATCATTTTTTTGCCCGGACGCACTTCCTTGCGAGCAAAGGTGTAGCTGCTGGGTCCCAGCAGTCAGGGGGGGGGGAAATCATTTTGTTTTTTCCCGGCGCACTTCCTTGCGGTCGAAGGTGTAGCTGCTGGGTCCCACCAGTCAGGGGGGCGAATCGTTTTTTTGCTCGGACGCACTTCCTTGCGTGCGAAGGTGTAGCTGGTGGGTCCCAGCAGTCGGTGGGCAAATCATTTTTTTTTTCGGACGGACTTCCTTGCGTGCGAAGATGTAGCTGGTGGGTCCCAGCAGTCAGGGGGCGAATTGTTTTTTTTTCAGACGCACTTCCTTGCGTGCGAAGATGTAGCTTGTGGGTCCCAGTAGTCATGGGGCGAATCATTTTTTTCACGAAATACGATGGCCCGTCCGGTGGGTCCCCGCTGTCAGGTGGAGTTATAATGATTTTGCGCGTAATAAGGAGGCACTTCCTTGCGGCTACCGTGGACCCAACTATCAGCCTCTCCACGTACGGTCCACGTCCGATGGAAGTCGTTCCTTGACCACGTTGACCACGCCGCGCCGAGAGCACCACGTTGGTGGACGACGGCGAGGCCTAGAAGGGGACAACGCGGAGCCGGGGAAGACGCGGCAGCGGATGCACACGCGGAGAGGAGTACGAGGGTTCACTGGTTCGGCTGCGCTGCCGTCGCCGCAGAATAAAGAGGGGGTGTGGGTGAGTGGAGGGATGGCTTGGCCAGCGGTGGGAGTAGTAGGGGGGGTGAGGCCTCCGCGGCAGCAAAGCCGACCACGGGAGGCAGGAGTAGGCGGCATGACCGGCGCTGCTTTGGGCGGCTGGAGTAAGAAGACCAGAGGTTGAAGAAGCACTACGGCTGTTGGATGGACATCGTACGATCACTGCAGCTAGAATCGTTTATATTGACTAAGTTGACAAAGCCCTTGGTACGTGTCACATCCCTAGTCTGGTATGACTTAGACTAGCTAGCCATTTGTGCATCATATTTAAATTCCATTTAATTTTGAAATGAGGACTTGTGGAACCCTCAGAATCATTTTTGAAAATGACCCAAATAAAAATTTCTCCAAAAGGGTCCAAGAAAATGCTCATGTTGCTCTCTAAAAATATTGGACAGAGATAAAAATCAAAACAATATTTTTAGGAGCTCATGGTTATTTATTTTGGCCATTTGGATCAATTCGATAAATATTTGCATTGGAAATATATTTCTATATATATGAAATATGGTCCAAAATATTATGCCATTTATAAAGGAACTCTGGAATAATATATCTAGCTCCTGCAAAAATTGGCATAAGGTATTAAATTGATTTAGTATTTTATTAAATCAAAACAAATGTCAGAAAAAATAGAAAACAGAAATAAAAGGAGGGGCTTACCTGGGGCTCCCCCCTGTGCAGCCCAGCCGCAGCAGGCCGGCCCAGCCAGCAGGCGGCCCAGCCCACCTGGCCCCCCCCTCCTCTGTCGTCTTCCTCCCCGACAGGGGGACGGAGTGTGCCCGGCGCGCGCGCGCGCCACCGCGCCACGCCACCTCCCTCCCTGCCTGCCTGGCGCCCTTCTCGTCGCCCTCGATGCCCCGGACGACGCCACGCAGCCACCCCGACCCCCTCGCACTCCCCCTCGCCCTCGTCCTCTCCTCTGTCTCTCTCTCTCTCACGGCCGAACACCACCGACGCCACCGCTCGCCGTAGACGTAGCCACCGCGCCCCTCGAGAGCATCTGAGCAGTCCACGAGCTCCGCCACGTCGCCGGCTACCTCCTCGTCGAGCCACGCACCTCCGGACGGCCTCCATCGCCGCCATCGACATCATCTTCCTCCTCGGGCTCCGCCGTCCGCCGCCATCGATTCGCCGTCACCAGATCTTCCCCGACCCCGCTGTGCTGCTCTGCGTGATCGCCGTGAGCATCTCCCTGTTTCCCCTCTCTTCTCCCCCTCGTTCCCGTGCCGTAGCGCCGCTCCCCACCACGGCCGAAGCCTCTCGCCGCCGTCCATGTTGCCGTCGCCGTCTCGGCCTGCCTCCGCCCAAACCGAGCATCCCTTCGCGCTCCCAGTGCCACGAGGGTGCCGCCGAGCCCCTCAGGTGGCCTCCCCGTGCCCCGCAGCCCATTTCCGCTCGAAGCCGAACTCCGGCCGCCGCCCCGAGCTTCGCTCCGGCGAGCTCCGGCATCCCCGCGGCTTCCCGTCTGCTCCCCTGGATGCGGACGAGCCCGGGCTACGCCCCGGTGCTCTCAGACGCCGTCCCCGTGGCCTGTGGCGCGGACTCCGCCGCGTCTAGAGGTCGCCGGCGGCGAGCCCCGTCGCCTGAGCCCTGCCATGTGGGGCCGGCCTGTCAGGTGATTAGTTTAGTGCTAATCACCGCTTAATTAACCCCCCTGACACTGACAGTGGGCCCCAGCGCCACTAACTTCTAATTAGAGCTAAATTAACCCCCTGTTTAACCCCCTGTCACTGATGTGTGGGTCCCACGCGTCGGGTTTGACCCGGACCAGCCCAGTTGACCGCTGACGTCGTGCTGACGTCATGCTGGCGCAATATATATATTTCTGGATTTAAATTAAATCAGGAAATTCCAGAATATTATTTAAACTTCAAAAATTCATAACTTTTATTCTGTAACTCCAAATCAGACAAATTATATATGAAAAATGATCAGAAAAATGCAATCTTTCCATCTGTACTAGTTTCATGCATGACAAACCAACTTATACATGCTGAATATGGGAAAACACATTATGGCATATATAAGAGACTTAATTTAGAAATGCATTTGAACCTTTGGTTCAAATGGACTTCAAACCAATTGAACACTAGTTGCATTAGCTCAAACAGCATCACATCTACATGCCATGCTCATGCATCATATTGTTGCATATGATTGTGTTTTGATTGCCGGCACCGTTCCTTCTCGATAGGTCCTGCTCCGGAGACGTTCCAGAGTACCTGTCTGTAAAGCAGTGCCTCCCTTGTTGATTTACCAGGCAAGCAAACCCCCTTGTTCATTTCGATAAAACCCTACTCTCTCGCTCCTGCTCTCAGTTATTGCATTAGGACAACAACGGTTCATCTGCTACTTTGTGCTGCGGTAGTTGAACCCATTCCTCTGCATGACCTGTCATTGCCACAGTAAATAGTTGAAACCCACTAGCATGTGTAGGAGTTGATTGAAGCCACTGATGTGTTCCTACCATGCTATGCCTGCTATTGCTTAGAGTTGTGTCAGGTCTGATTCATTGGGAATGAATTGGAGTGTCACGATATGTTCTGATGCTGAGAGTGAAGTGTGTGAACACGATTTGGTAAAGGTAGCGGTGAGAGGCCATGTAGGAGTACATGGTGGGTTGTCTTGCTGGAACCGTCCTTAAGCACTGAGTTCTATGTATGTTGTCCAATGACTCGATACTACCACACATTGGGATCCTTAATTGACTCTCTCGGCTTATTAACCAACTTGATCTCTGTCCAGGAGTCGCAACTAGTTTCTGGTGTTTGTAGGTAGTGCTATTTTTCTACCAAGTGGCACCCGGCAGGGTGGGCTTGGGACAGACTAGGCACACGTGGCCCGGTGTACCGAGTGGCACCCGGTTGGTGTGCTCGGGAACCCTGCTCACATCGCTTGGGGCCGTAAGCGACACCCTGGCCGGATCTCCTTGCGGATGGAACCCAAATAGGCGATAAACCTGGACTAGAGTCTTGTGTGGTTAGTCAGGTCGTGGCCGACGCCCTCGCCAGGCTTCCGCTTGTAGGTTGCCGAGATACATGACGTGTACATGGCGGTAAGTGGCGAGAGCGTGTGTGAAGAAGTACACCCCTGCAGGGTTAACATGATCTATTCGAATAGCCGGGTCCGCGGTTATGGACTTCTTGGATGCTTACATGGTACATAGACAACTTGAAGTGGATACTCTAAAATGCTCAAGACAAGTGTGAGTGCTATGGATGGCCTTCTCGTAGGGAGACGGGGATGAATCCATAGTAGGGTATTGTATGGTGATTAGTGGACTTGTTTACGTTGTTTCACCTCAAGAGTTTCTGGTAGTCGTAGAACAGGATAGCCACAGAGCCAAAGCTGGCTTGCTGTAACTAAACCCCACATTACCCTCTTGGTACAAATGCATGTATGATAGGATCTGATGTAAGTCTTGCTGAGTACCTTTGTACTCATGTTGCTTTATTTATGTTTTTTGCAGCGAAGACTTCGGTCTTACTAGGGTTCTCATGGACTTCGACTAGTAGCTAGTACCTCAGCTACGATCTTGATCGGACGTTGTAGATAGTCAGGCTTTCAGCCTTTTTCATTTATAGATGTCTGTACTCAGACATGTAATGCTTCCGTTTGTTGCTTGATTGCTCTGACTGTTGGGTCATGTGACCCCTGTTTGTAATAATGCTGTGATGGCTCTTCTGAGTCTTTATCTATTTGAGTTGTTGAGTTATGCTGTGATGCCATGTTGTACAGCACATACTTGCATGTTATGCATACGTGTAACGTGTACTGCTATGTGTGGGATCTGACTATCTAGTTGTTTATCCTTAGTAGACTCTCTTACCGGGAAATGTCTCCTAGTGCTTCCACTGAGCCCTGGTAGCTTGCTACTGCTCCGGAACACTTAGGTTGGCCGACATGTGTCCTTCTTCGATCCTGTGTCTGTCCCTTCGGGGAAATGTCACGCGATGAATACCGGAGTCCTGCTAGCCCGCTACAGCCCGGTTCACCGGAGTCCTGTTAGCCAGTGCTACAGCCTGGATTCACTCGCTGATGACCGACACGTTCGATGCTGGGTCATGGATGCCTGTCCCTGTAAGTTAGTGCCACTTTGGGTTTACGACTAGCCATGTCAGCCCGGGCTCTTTATCATATGGATGCTAGCGACACCATCATATACATGTGCCAAAATGCGCAAACGGTCCCGGGCAAAAGTGAGGCGACACCCGTGGGGATACCGTGCGTGAGGCCGCAAAGTGATATGAGGTGTTACATGCTAGATCGATGTGGCATCGAGTCGGGGTCCTGACAGCTTTGGTATCAGAGCCTGACTGCCTGTAGGTTTACCAAGCCATACTGGTCGAAGTTGAGTCTACAAATTCTTTAGTTATGTAAGGGAATTGATTGTGGGAAGGAACGTAAGGCTCTTTTACTCCTTTACCCCATGGCCTTCTGATCTGAGTCATCCTATCTTTCCTACGAGGTTAAGGAACTAGGCTTCTCTTCCGTCTATCAGGATCACGTGTTACTACTCCATAGTCCCATAGGACTGGTTGATCAGAGTCATACCCCAGTTTTAAGTATTTCTGGTGTAGTCTGTTTAGTATGAGCTCAGAACCTTGAGTAATGCTGATGAGTATGATACCACCCCATTTTTAGTAGGATGTCTCATTCTGAGCATTTTACTGTCGTTATGCTGCCGGATTTTTCCTAGGAGTTCGAGTGATACTAATCCCTTGTCCTACATTCTATAGCCTATAGATTGATGCTGATTCCGTCGCTGATTTCGTTTCACCAGGATGTCATCAAGTTCTGTTGTTCGTAGCCAGAACCACGGAGATGGTAGGGATGAGGATCCTCCCGACCAGCCTTCGTTGGCAGAGTTCATGCTAGAGATGGAGAGGAACAAGCGTGAGTCTAATCGTTTGTTGGCACGTATCGAGGAGAACACTGCACATCAGTTCAAAGGGTCTGCTACCATTCATGATTTCATCCGCTTGCACCCACCCACCTTTCATCATTCCATCGAGCCACTCGATGCAGATGATTGGCTCCGTAGCATCACTCATAAGCTGCTTTCCGCGAGCATAGCTGAAGATGACAAGGTCACCTTTGCCACATACCACCTGGAAGGTCCTGCTAGTCTTTGGTGGCAGAACTATGAGGCTATGCTTCCAGCTGGCCAGATTCCTACCTGGAAGGATTTCACTGAGGCTTTTCGCGAGCACCACATTCCCCAGTCCCTTCTTGATCGCAAGAGAGAAGAGTTCTGTAGTTTCACCCAGAGTAAGATGGCTGTTGATGCTTATAGCAGAGAGTTCGAGAACCTCGCCCGTTATGCCACAGAAGAAGTGTCCACGGACGCCAAGAAGCAGGCTAGGTTCCGGAAGGGTCTCAACCCCAAGTTACGTCGTGATCTCCACCTGCATCATTGCGACACATTCCAAGCCCTTGTGAACAAAGCCATTAATGCAGAGACAGCTCAGCTCACCTACGAGGAGTCTCGTAAGCACACCCGTGATTTGGGATCCTCCTCTGGCTCTAGTTCCCAGAAGCGCCGGATTTGGGTTCCAAACTCCGCTCTTCCTTCCGGATATACACCGAGGCCATCCCCTGTGGTGCCTTTCCCAGCTCAGTCATATGTTCCACCCAGGCCTACTGGTAGACCGCTTGTCAGTGCGGGTCCACGTCCAACCTCAGGGACTTGCTTCACATGCGGAAAGCCAGGATACTATGCACGTGATTGCTCTCAGACTAGTTATGCTCCACCCCAGCCCGAGAAGACTGTTGGCTGTATTAAGCCATCACGCAAGATGATCAGTGTCAAGTCAGTTCCCACTGAACGTGGACGTGTGCATCACGTCTCAGCTAAAGACGCTCATGATGATCCAGATGTCGTTCTTGGTACACTCCTTGTCAATTGTCACCCAGCATCAGTTCTATTCGATACTGGAGCATCTCACTCCTTCATTTCTGAAGGCTATGCTCGTTTGCACGACATGTCATTTTTTGATATGCCAACTCCGCTTGAAATCCAAACCCTAGGGTCTAGATGGCAGACCACCAGAATCAGCCATGGTAATGAAATCCTTGTTGATAGACTTGTATTCCTTGCATCACTTGTAGCCCTCAAGTCCTCAGATATTAACATCATCTTGGGTATGGACTGGATGACAGCTCATCATGCCAAGGTTGATTGTTACACAAGATCTGTTCAACTTACACACCCGTCTGGCAAGATAGTCACCGTCTCCACTAGAGTTGCAAAGCGTCAGCTCTATTCTCTTAATGCCAGCCCTCTTCCAGACCTTGAAGATATTCCGGTAGTCCGTGACTTTCCGGATGTATTTCCAGAGGAACTGCCAGGTGTTCCACCTGACAGAGAAGTAGAGTTTGTCATAGATCTTATCCCAGGAACTGCTCCAATCTCCCGGAGACCTTACAAGATGGCACCCCTAGAACTAGCCGAGCTTAAGAAACAACTCGATGAGTCCTTGCAAAAGGGTTTCATCCGTCCTAGTTCTTCTCCTTGGGCTTGCCCCGTCCTCTTTGTCAAGAAAAAAGACGGTACGGACCGGATGGTCGTAGATTATCGTCCCGTTAATTTGGTCACGATAAAGAACAAGTATCCGCTCCCCAGGATCAACGCCTGTATGATCAGCTCGCTGGATCCTCAGTCTTCTCCAAGATGGATTTAAGGTTAGGATACCACCAAATCAAAATCAGAAATGGGGACATTCCCAAGACAGCTTTTGTTACTCGTTATGGTCAGTACGAGTACACCGTCATGTCCTTTGGCCTAACCAACGCCCCAGCCACATTCTCCCGCCTGATGAACTCGATCTTCATGGAGTACTTAGATAAGTTCGTCGTGGTTTACCTCGATGATATTCTTATTTACTCGAAGAACGAGAAAGAGCATGCCGAACATCTTAGACTTGTCTTAGAAAAACTCAGAGAGCACCGCCTTTATGCCAAGTTCTCCAAGTGTGAATTGTGGTTGCCAGAAGTGACCTACTTAGGCCACGTAATCTCTGGTAAGGGCATTGCTGTCAATCCCAAGAGAGTTCAGGCTGTTCTCGATTGGACTCCACCTGAGACCGTTAAACAAGTTAGGAGTTTCCTTGGTCTAGCCAGCTATTGTCGCCGCTTTGTTGAAAACTTCTCCAAAGTAGCCAAACCCCTCACGGAACTTCTCAAGAAAGATAAAAAGTTCGAGTGGTCCCCACAGTGTGAGTACAGTTTTCAGGAACTGAAAAGACGCCTGACTTCTGCTCCCATACTTGTGCCACCGGATTTCACTAAAGACTTTATTATCTACTGCGACGCCTCACGACAGGGACTAGGTTGCATTCTTATGCAAGATCGTCATGTGATTGCCTATGCATCTCGACAGTTGCATCCACATGAGGAGAATTATCCTACACATGATCTAGAGCTTGCAGCCGTAGTCTATGCACTCAAGACCTGGCGACATTACCTCCTTGGTAAACATTGCGAGATCTACACTGATCACCAGAGTCTCAAGTATATCTTCACCCAACCGGATCCGAACCTTAGGCAAAGACGTTGGCTGGAGTTGATCACAGATTATGATCTAGGGATTACCTACACCCCAGGCAAAGCCAATGTCATGGCTGATGCGCTAAGCCGTAAATCCTATTGCAACAATCTCATGTTGCAGCAAGGCCAACCACTTCTCCATGAGGAATTCTATAAGCTTAATCTTCACATAGCTCCTCGCGGATTTCTTTCTACTTTGGTGGCGAAACCTGATCTTGAGGATCAGATCATAACTAGCCAGCAATATGATACGGGTATTTCTCGTATCAAGGATAACGTTAAGAAGGGAGTTGCTGGTAGTTTCTCTGTTGATGCTCGAGGTGTTGTTTTCTTTGGAAACCGCCTGGTGGTCCCCAAGAAGCAACATCTTCGACAATTGATTCTTAAGGAGGCACATGAATCTCCTCTCACGATTCATCCCGGTAGCACTAAGATGTATCAGGACCTACGCCTGAGGTTCTGGTGGACTAGGATGAAGAGAGAAATCGCCGACTTCGTTGCTAATTGTGACGTATGTCGTCGTGTTAAGGCAGAGCATCAAAGACCTACTGGCACCCTTCAGCCTTTAGCTATTCCTGAATGGAAATGGGATAAGGTTGGTATGGACTTCATCACCGGCTTTCCCAGGACCAAGAGAGGGAATAACGCTATCTTCGTAGTCGTTGATCGTCTTTCCAAAGTGGCTCACTTCCTTCCTGTTCGAGAGAGTATCACTGCTAGTCAGCTTGCTGACTTATACATTTCTCGAATAGTATCACTCCATGGTGTTCCACTAGAGATCAATTCAGACCGTGGCAGCCTTTTCACTTCTCATTTCTGGGAGAGTTTCCAAACTGCCATGGGAACCCATCTTTCCTTCAGCACCACTTTCCACCCTCAATCGAGTGGTCAGGTGGAACGGGTCAATCAAATTCTCGAAGACATGCTCAGAGCTTGCGTTATCTCATTCGGTATGGATTGGGAGAAATGTCTTCCTTTCGCCGAGTTTGCTTATAACAATAGCTACCAATCCAGCCTCAAGAAAGCTCCTTTTGAGGTTCTCTATGGACGAAGATGTCGAACACCTTTGAACTGGTCAGAAACCGGTGAAAGACAATTCTTTGGACCGGATATGATCCAGGAGGCAGAAGAGCAAGTTCGCATCATTCGTGAGAATTTGAAAACAGCCTAGTCTCGTCAGAAAAGCCAGTACGATCATCATCATAAGGATATGACTTATGAAATTGGCGACCAAGCTTACCTTTGGGTTACTCCTTTGAAGGGTACCCATCGTTTTGGTATCAAGGGCAAGTTGGCTCCTCGTTACATTGGCCCTTTTCGTATTCTCGCTAAACGAGGAGAGGTTGCCTACCAGTTGGAACTACCCCCACATCTTTCTCGAGTTCATGATGTCTTCCACGTCTCTCAACTCAGGCGTTGCTTCTCGGATCCCATCCGCGGAGTGGACCACGAAACGCTTGATCTCCAAGATAACCTCACATACCGAGAATACCCGGTTCGCATTCTTGATCAAGCAGAGCGTGTTACCCGACGTCAGAACATCAAGTTCCTCAAAGTTCAGTGGTCTCATCATTCCGAGAGAGAAGCTACTTGGGAGCGAGAAGATCGTCTTCGACTGGAGTACCCCGCTTTCTTTCCGTCGACCCCTGAATCTCGGGACGAGATTTTTTCAAGTGGTGGCGAGTTGTCACATCCCTAGTCTGGTATGACTTAGACTAGCTAGCCATTTGTGCATCATATTTAAATTCCATTTAATTTTGAAATGAGGACTTGTGGAACCCTCAGAATCATTTTTGAAAATGACCCAAATAAAAAATTCTCCAAAAGGGTCCAAGAAAATGCTCATGTTGCTCTCTGAAAATATTGGACAGAGATAAAAATCAAAACAATATTTTTAGGAGCTCATGGTTATTTATTTTGGCCATTTGGATCAATTCGATAAATATTTGCATTGGAAATATATTTCTATATATATGAAATATGGTCCAAAATATTATGCCATTTATAAAGGAACTCTGGAATAATATATCTAGCTCCTGCAAAAATTGGCATAAGGTATTAAATTGATTTAGTATTTTATTAAATCAAAACAAATGTCAGAAAAAAATAGAAAACAGAAATAATAGAAGGAGGGGCTTACCTGGGGCTCCCCCCTGTGCAGCCCAGCCGCAGCAGGCCGGCCCCGCCAGCAGGCGGCCCAGCCCACCTGGCCCCCCCTCCTCTGTCGTCTTCCTCCCCGATAGGGGGACGGAGTGTGCCCGGCGCGCGCGCGCGCCACCGCGCCACGCCACCTCCCTCCCTGCCTGCCTGGCGCCCTTCTCGTCGCCCTCGATGCCCCGGACGACGCCACGCAGCCACCCCGACCCCCTCGCACTCCCCCTCGCCCTCGTCCTCTCCTCTGTCTCTCTCTCTCTCACGGCCGAACACCACCGACGCCACTGCTCGCCGTAGACGTAGCCACCGCGCCCCTCGAGAGCATCTGAGCAGTCCACGAGCTCCGCCACGTCGCCGGCTACCTCCTCGTCGAGCCACGCACCTCCGGACGGCCTCCATCGCCACCATCGACATCGTCCTCCTCCTCGGGCTCTGCCGTCCGCCGCCGTCGATTCCCCGTCACCAGATCTTCCCCGACCCCGCTGTGCTGCTCTGCGTGATCGCCGTGAGCATCTCCCTGTTTTCCCTCTCTTCTCCCCCTCGTTCCCGTGCCGTAGCGCCGCTCCCCACCACGGCCGAAGCCTCTCGCCGCCGTCCATGTCGCCGTCGCCGTCTCGGCCCGCCTCCGCCCAAACCGAGCATCCCTTCGCGCTCCCAGTGCCACGAGGGTGCCGCCGAGCCCCTCAGGTGGCCTCCCCGTGCCCCGCAGCCCATTTCCGCTCGAAGCCGAACTCCGGCCGCCGCCCCGAGCTTCGCTCCGGCGAGCTCCGGCATCCCCGCGGCTTCCCGTCTGCTCCCCTGGATGCGGACGAGCCCGGGCTACGCCCCGGTGCTCTCAGACGCCGTCCCCGTGGCCTGTGGCGCGGACTCCGCCGCGTCTAGAGGTCGCCGGCGGCGAGCCCCGTCGCCTGAGCCCTGCCATGTGGGGCCGGCCCGTCAGGTGATTAGTTTAGTGCTAATCACCGCTTAATTAACTCCCCTGACACTGACAGTGGGCCCCAGCGCCACTAACTTCTAATTAGAGCTAAATTAACCCCCTGTTTAACCCCCTGTCACTGATGTGTGGGTCCCACGCGTCGGGTTTGACCCGGACCAGCCCAGTTGACCGCTGACGTCGTGCTGACGTCATGCTGGCGCAATATATATATTTCTGGATTTAAATTAAATCAGGAAATTCCAGAATATTATTTAAACTTCAAAAATTCATAACTTTTATTCTGTAACTCCAAATCAGACAAATTATATATGAAAAATGATCAGAAAAATGCAATCTTTCCATCTGTACTAGTTTCATGCATGACAAACCAACTTATATATGCTGAATATGGGAAAACACATTATGGCATATATAAGAGACTTAATTTAGAAATGCATTTGAACCTTTGGTTCAAATGGACTTCAAACCAATTGAACACTAGTTGCATTAGCTCAAACAGCATCACATCTACATGCCATGCTCATGCATCATATTGTTGCATATGATTGTGTTTTGATTGCCGGCACCGTTCCTTCTCGATAGGTCCTGCTCCGGAGACGTTCCAGAGTACCTGTCTGTGAAGCAGTGCCTCCCTTGTTGATTTACCAGGCAAGCAAACCCCCTTGTTCATTTCGATAAAACCCTACTCTCTCGCTCCTGCTCTCAGTTATTGCATTAGGACAACAACGGTTCATCTGCTACTTTGTGCTGCGGTAGTTGAACCCATTCCTCTGCATGACCTGTCATTGCCACAGTAAATAGTTGAAACCCACTAGCATGTGTAGGAGTTGATTGAAGCCACTGATGTGTTCCTACCATGCTATGCCTGCTATTGCTTAGAGTTGTGTCAGGTCTGATTCATTGGGAATGAATTGGAGTGTCACGATATGTTCTGATGCTGAGAGTGAAGTGTGTGAACACGATTTGGTAAAGGTAGCGGTGAGAGGCCATGTAGGAGTACATGGTGGGTTGTCTCGCTGGAACCGTCCTTAAGCACTGAGTTCTATGTATGTTGTCCAATGACTCGATACTACCACACATTGGGATCCTTAATTGACTCTCTCGGCTTATTAACCAACTTGATCTCTGTCCAGGAGTCGCAACTAGTTTCTGGTGTTTGTAGGTAGTGCTATTTTTCTACCAAGTGGCACCCGGCAGGGTGGGCTTGGGACAGACTAGGCACACGTGGCCCGGTGTACCGAGTGGCACCCGGTTGGTGGGCTCGGGAACCCTGCTCACATCGTTTGGGGCCGTAAGCGACACCCCGGCCGGATCTCCTTGCGGATGGAACCCGAATAGGCGATAAACCTGGACTAGAGTCTTGTGTGGTTAGTCAGGTCGTGGCCGACACCCTCGCTAGGCTTCCGCTTGAAGGTTGCCGAGATACATGACGTGTACATGGCGGTAAGTGGCGAGAGCGTGTGTGAAGAAGTACACCCCTGCAGGGTTAACATGATCTATTCGAATAGCCGGGTCCGCGGTTATGGACTTCTTGGATGCTTACATGGTACATAGACAACTTGAAGTGGATACTCTAAAATGCTCAAGACAAGTGTGAGTGCTATGGATGGCCTTCTCATAGGGAGACGAGGATGAATCCATAGTAGGGTATTGTATGGTGATTAGTGGACTCGTGTACGTTGTTTCACCTCAAGAGTTTCTGGTAGTCGTAGAACAGGATAGCCACAGAGCCAAAGCTGGCTTGCTGTAACTAAACCCCACATTACCCTCTTGGTACAAATGCATGTATGATAGGATCTGATGTAAGTCTTGCTGAGTACCTTTGTACTCATGTTGCTTTATTTATGTTTTTTGCAGCGAAGACTTTGGTCTTACTAGGGTTCTCATGGACTTCGACTAGTAGCTAGTACCTCAGCTACGATCTTGATCGGACGTTGTAGATAGTCAGGCTTTCAGCCTTTTTCATTTATAGATGTCTGTACTCAGACATGTAATGCTTCCGTTTGTTGCTTGATTGCTCTGACTGTTGGGTCATGTGACCCCTGTTTGTAATAATGCTGTGATGGCTCTTCTGAGTCTTTATCTATTTGAGTTGTTGAGTTATGCTGTGATGCCATGTTGTACAGCACATACTTGCATGTTATGCATACGTGTAACGTGTACTGCTATGTGTGGGATCTGACTATCTAGTTGTTTATCCTTAGTAGACTCTCTTACCGGGAAATGTCTCCTAGTGCTTCCACTGAGCCCTGGTAGCTTGCTACTGCTCCGGAACACTTAGGTTGGCCGGCATGTGTCCTTCTTCGATCCTGTGTCTGTCCCTTCGGGGAAATGTCACGCGATGAATACCGGAGTCCTCCTAGCCCGCTACAGCCTGGTTCACCGGAGTCCTGTTAGCCAGTGCTACAGCCTGGATTCACTCGCTGATGACCGACACGTTCGATGCTGGGTCATGGATGCTTGTCCCTGTAAGTTAGTGCCACTTTGGGTTTACGACTAGCCATGTCAGCCCGGGCTCTTTATCATATGGATGCTAGCGACACCATCATATACGTGTGCCAAAATGCGCAAACGGTCCCGGGCAAAAGTGAGGCGACACCCGTGGGGATACCGTGCGTGAGGCCGCAAAGTGATATGAGGTGTTACATGCTAGATCGATGTGGCAAAGAGTCGGGGTCCTGACAGTACGTCAACTTAGTAGGCCCACAGGTCAGCTTCCAAAATGGTGCGCCCCAGATGTCAGGGGGATGAATCATTTTTTGGGAGGGTGAAGCTAAAATATCCGAGATTGAAGAAGAAGCACGGCATCCGTTGGATGCACATCCAACGGACACTGCTGCTAGAACCGTGTGTTGACTATAAGGCCAGAAGTGTGTGGCAGAGAACTTATAGCCCATTTGAAATCTGTAAGAATGTGTAGCCCATTTTTGAATTCTAATGGAATTTACTACAACCCATTTACAGTTTGTTAAAAGTACAGCCCATTTCAACCAACTGTTCAAAATAGAATTCAATAAAATTTCCCACTTTTGATGGGATCCGAATATTTTATCCCGAAATTTCTAGTCGGATTAAATACAATTTCAATATAAATTTATATTGCACAAAAATCCAACTAAACATTCCGATTGCAACAATTAATGAAATTAAAATTTTCAATATTCCAAAAATAATATTTTATAAAGTAATCACTGTTTGGTGCATTTTTTTATAGTTACTACCCAGTTTTTATAATTACATCCCATTTATTATTTCTTAAAGCCCATTTTCTTGTTAAGCCTAATGCATCCCTCCTAGGAAAGATTTGCAGCCCAGTGGGGCGGAGAATAACAACTTGACCTTGCCTGGGTATTCCTAAAAAAAGTATAGCTGGGCTAGCCATTTTCAGCTCGAAAAACAATTAATATCTGGGCTGGGCTAGACGGGCCACAGCCCGCCCAGTTAATACCTGCAGTGATGTTTTCGTTGTTGTTCAGAGGAGAAATATTAATATCTGGGGTAAACATCGAAAAACTCTGCAGTGCTCACACCTCAAAAACACAAATACTGCTCGAGCTGCTTGGTCCCAGCTATCGGCTGCTTCTTGTGCAATTCTCTCGTTTATTGACTACTCCCTCCTTTCCGGTTTATAATGCTCAATTCAAAAATCTCACCAATCAAGGTAGATGGCGAGTGGTGGAATACTTTTTGTAGTTTTGCAAAAGCACCTAATTAATGCTCTTGTTATCCTCAAAAAATTATGTTTATCAATGCATTAATTGCAATGCATGAATGCATAAAGTACATGCATTGGTCAATTTTCTCTTAATACTTGCATGCAATGATTTAATGCACCTTGGAATCTGAACATGTGATGGAAAACAACCAAATTGAGCCTTATAAAATGGAAAAACTAAAATTTTGAGATAACCCTATATACTGGAAAGGAGGGAGTACATAGGTTGACAATGGTGTGGGACCGTGATGTCACGAAACCAAGAGGAAGCAAAATAAATTATATATATATATATACATATATATATATATATATATATATATATATATATATATATAATAAGGAGGCACTTGCGTACGTGAGGCTATGGACCTGGTGGGTCCCCATTGTCATCCTATCCAAGTAAAGTCATCTCCTCGCCCGCGCGCGCTTTCCGCCCGAAACAGTCAGCGCCGGCCGCCCTGCTTCCCGGTGCAGGCGATTGCTCCACCTTCAAACGACACAAGTGCCGTCCGCCCGTCCATCTGCCGCACACATTAATGATACGCGGTTGCTGAGGCGGCTACTCCGGCGCCACACGTCCGTCCCTCCGCCCGCCCACCATTGCTATATAAACTGCTGCGCCAGCCATAGCCGCAGTCATCCGCATCCGTTCCCTTTCTCCTGTCCACACCACTACTGCCCACCATGGCTTCCTCGCGCTCCAGCGCTCTTCGGGACGGGCAGACGACGGACCACAAGGAGATAGCAGCCATTGTTGCCGAACGGCTGGCCGACAGGCAGCCTGAGGACGACGACGTCCCAATGGAGAACATGGTAGTCGACGATCCGGCGCCAACCCCCTCCTCCGCGCCATCCTCGCTGGTGTATTGCACCATGACCATCGGCGAGGCCCGTGCCCAATATATAGACACGGTGAGGTAGATGCGTGAGGAGCAGTTCTGGGAGGCGCATGCCATCGCCGCCTACAACCACCATCTACTGCAGGAGCACCTACAGGCAGAGGAGCAGATCGCCGCGGAGCGGGCGGAGCAGGAGGCGCTGCTCAACTCATACTGCTCTGCCTGCAAGGGCCACCTCAAGCGCTGGCAGTACCGCATGCAGGTGGCGGAGGCTGCGGCCGCCTACAAAGAGGCTAGCAAAGAGGGCGATGAAGCGGGTGAGGCGCTGTTTGGCGAGACCAAGGATGAGGCAGAGGACAATGCCGGCTCCGGCGAGTCTCCGCTCCGCTGGCGTCGACAACGCCCTGCTTCGCCGACGCCCCGCGGCGCCAACAACGAGGCAGAGGACAACGCCGGTTCCGCCGAGGCCCTGCCGTGCCAACAACGAGGCAGAGGACACCGCCGGCTCCGCCGAGGCCCCGCCCCGCCAACAACGAGGCAGAGGACATCGCCGGCTCAGCCGAGGCCCCACCCTGCCGGCAACATGGGGGAGGATTTCCACGCTCCGCTGAGGCGCCGCCCGCTGACAACGAGACAGAGGCATCGCCGGCTCTGCCGAGGCCCCGCCCCGCTGCCAACGAGGCCGCGCCACACAGAAAACGAGGAAGAGTAGAACACGGTAGGTCACCACCGCTCGGGTCCAAGTAAGGCCACCGCTGTACCCTCTAGTTGAAGCCAAGCTAGGCGGGTTGACCATTGACGGCCGGTTAGCTTTTTGGCGGCGACGTGGAGTCGGAGAGCTACGCTGGAGAAGAACGCTGCTTCTACTTAACTGCTAGTGCAGTTGGCTGACTGACACATGGGCCCAACAGGCCACATGTCAGTTACGCAACTGCACCTGTAGTTAAGTCACTGAAGCTTCTGTTCGGCTCAGCGGGACACAGGTGGGTAGCTTCTGTTAATTAATTATACCTCCAGCGCACCCCTTTTTAGTTTTTTTTCAAAAAGGAGGACGACCCCCGGCCTCTGCATCTGGGAGATGCATGCGGCCACAAACACCCCTTTTTAGTTGAAGAATGTATGAAATGTAATGAAATCCGGCATGTTTATATGAAATCCGACCATGTATGAATGAATTTATTTCGATTAGTTTGAATTCCTATATCACTGGCACTGGATGAACATGCAAAACAATATGTACTAGCATTATTCCCAGGGTGATCACCACGTTTGCAGCAGTTTCACATGTACTCCCTCCGGTCCTTTCTAGTCTGCATACAAGTTTTGTTTGCAGTCAAAGTATCTCTACTTTGACCAATCTTATATAAAAAAGTATGCACTTTCACAATGTGCGAAGTAAAAAGGAACAGAAGGAGTACAAAGAGTTTGAGCAGCTTTTTAGCGTTTCTGTACATTGCAATCAAACACACAGGCCTGGCAATTCATAGAGAACATTCAAAACAATCGATGATTATGCATCTCAGCAACTCACATGTCAGAGGCAATATTTACTTCACAACTAAAGAATAAAGAAAAATTGATCGCCGCTGCTGACAGCAAAGGGCATCCCATTCTAAAATATCAAACACATATCTTGCTAAAATCAATGAGCAAAATTTGACAAGGTTCTCCCATTCCAAAATATCAAATGCCTACGATTGTGGAATGGGCAGGGTTTGCCATCACTTCGAACATTGACATGGCACCTCGTGCTAAATAAACCAGCAGTTCTTTTTGTGCAGTTCCACCAAAATCAACCAAATTCGAGCGTAGCTTGTATGATTTCGCCATTATATGTTGCAACGCCTTGAACTTATGGGCACCTCCTTTCTTGTGGTGGAAATGAATGATTCGATGTATTCATGAACATTTTGTGCAGTTCCCGTTGAAATCAGGCTGAGCACCCCTGTTTGCACAAATACAAAAAAGTGATTAGTATAAAGCAAACTGTACTATGAATTGACAGTTTCAAAAAGCACATACATGGTCCATGTAGAGCACACTTTTAGAAAAAATGGAACTCACCAGAAAGAATCCTAGAACAACATTGTACTCGCGCATCACAGCAAAAACATGGAGATTTGTCAGTCCTTCTGAGCTGAAGTTAGTTTGGTCTTGAGGGGAGTAATGTAACCATCCTTCAACTGCTCCTTTTGATGAGAAGATAGACATGGCTTCTACATCCTGGCATAATCGGAACTAGTCACTTCATGTACTCCATATTCTTCTTCAGACGAAGATGATCCCTGTTTGCTCGAAAAAAAGGAAAGGAAATATTTAAAACAACACAGATAGAGCACTTCTCAAGGACAATACCACTTTTTCATGACAGTATCTAAACAGTAGCACAACACCAATAGAGATGACAAAGCTCAATCGTATGGATGAAATCAGTGGGTGAGTACCAACATTTGTCAGGAGGCTGATTTTGTAGAGCATACAGATGAAGCACTTCTCGGGAACCATCTGTTGCTATCTACAGGGGTGGCCATGCTTACTATATACTCCTCGATTGGTATAATGTTTCCAACATCTGCTTGTGCAGTTCCACTAAAATATATGGTATCTTCAAAGAAGATCCCTGTTTGCACAAGTAGAGATAATTACGTATGGCATCAAATCAGTGGCAAAACAATTGCTCGTTCCAGCCATAGCAATAAATTAAGAAGCAAAACTATATCATTACTTGTGTCATCACAGTTCTAGTGCTTCATTACAGCAACGGGAGTTGATTTTTGTTTTTCTTCCGCTTGTTATTCCCCTTCATCACTTGGTTCAATAACAGACAAGCTTCGCCTTCACTGTAAGATTTGGCATGTCAATTAGGGAGCACAAGTATAGTACTAAACTTAATTTTCTGATGAAAGTGGCAAAATACAGGCCAGCAGTTGTGAAATATCCTTATCTTACCTCAATGGGATATTACGGTGCACATACAGATTGGAAGTCTTGTCTCCATTTGTGCAGTTCACTAAAATTAAGCAACATTATCGTACAAGTAGCACAACATATGAAAGCACACTGCAGAATCATGTGAAAGAAGGCTAGTACTTACCTCTCATGATGCGGAATTCAAACAACTCACAAGAAGAAGATCTAAACCAAATTCGCCTTAACGGATAGGAAGTAAGATCTCCTCTTGTGCAGTTCCACTAAGATCAAGCAATCAAGCAACATTGTCGGTGTGACATTTTGGTTGAACTGCACAAAACACTCTTAAAACAAAAGTGTTTTGTGCTGTGCAACAAAAGGTCACAATGGCAACGAGGTGAAGTAGATAACCCTGTTTACACAGAGGTGCAATGGAAACAATTAGTGGTCAATAACGGTGGATGACACAGAAGCCAACAAAAAGAAGCATCTACCTTATCTAAATGGGAAAGAAAGCAAGACAGTAGCATTTCTCAAACAGTGGCATTGATTAATATTAACATAGAGATTATATTAACAATAAAATTCGTTAAACATGTAATTTGCTTTTAACTATGGCATTGCATCAATTTTCCAGCGGCATTATTAGAGGGTGTTTGTTTACAGGGACATTTTGGTGTAGGGACTAAAAAAACTCCGTGTCAGTCACATCTAAACCAAACAGGAGGGACTTTTCGGGACTAAAAGTGGGCATTTGGGACTAAAGAAAGAAGACCCCGAGGGAGTCTTTTGGGACTTTTTCCAATAGTTGCCACGCATCGCACCTTGTTTCTATTAGTTCATTACTAGGGGTAACATGGTCTTTTATCATGTCATTTAATAACCTCTAGTCCATGTTTAGTCCCTGGAACCAAGCTGGTAGGGACAAGGGAGTTTTTAACCAAACAGGGCCATAGATTAACAGCTAATGAGTTGCAGGGGACAGTGGATGCACCAGCCCCATGTGCATCTACCGATGTACTGTGGTCATGCACAGTCTGTTGCAACAAAGAACAAACAACCAAGGAGCATATTTGTGTTGGTCCCAGTTTTGTTATCTTTAGACACCTTTCCCTATGTGAGCGCAGCAAATCTAGTCCTTCTCAAACTCTACAGCCTTGTCCCTTCCTTTCCTTTTTGAACTAGTACTTTCGCCCCTTCCTTTCCTCTTTGAACCACGTCCTAGATTTATGCGATACAACTTTCCCCACTACTTTCCCCCATTCCTTTCCTCTTTGAACCACGTCCTAGATTCATGCTATACAACTTTCCCCTTCATTTCCTCTTTGAACCACATCCTAGATTCATGCTATATACAACTTTTCCCACTACTTTCCCCCACTCCTTTCCTCTTTGAACCACGTCCTAGATTCATGGTATACATGCAGCTAGAGCAATGCATGTGGAGTAAGTAAAATATACCTTAAGGTTCTTGGGGCGTGGTTTGGTGGGAGACGGGACGGTGGCGAAGAGGAACGGGCGGAGGCCCTCTCGCGCCGCCGCTGGGTGGAAAGTGAACAGCAACGCCGGTAGTGGATTCCCTCCCTCGCCGATGGCGACAGCGTTAAGCCTCCTTCCCTTCCCGGCGGACGGATCCTGGCAGCTCTTTGAGCAGCAGTGAGGGGAGAGAGAGGCCAACGAAGTCTTGTTTAGATCTGGAGAGGGCGAGAGAGTGTGAAGAGAGCAACTACAAGCGCTGAGGCTCTAGCGGGAGAGGGCGAGAGAGTGTGAAGAGAGCAACTACAAGCGCTGAGGCTCCAGCGTGTATAAATATACTGGAGAGAGAGTGTGAAGCGTGTGATGACCCACAAGTATAGGGGATCTATCGTAGTCCTTTCGATAAATAAGAGTGTCGAACCCAACGAGGAGCAGAAGGAAATGATAAGCGGTTTTCAGCAAGGTATTCTCTGCAAGTACTGAAATTAGTGGTAACAGATAGTTTTGTGATAAGATAAATTGTAACGAGCAACAAGTAACAAAAGTAAATAAAGTGCAGCAAGGTGGCCCAATCCTTTTTGTAGCAAAGGACAAGCCTGGACAAACTCTTATAATAGGAAAAGCACTCCGAGGACACATGGGAATATCGTCAAGCTAGTTTTCATCACGCTCATATGATTCGCGTTCGGTACTTTGATAATTTGATATGTGGGTGGACCGGTGCTTGGGTGCTGTTCTTACTTGAACAAGCATCCCACTTATGATTAACCTCTATTGCAAGCATCCGCAACTACAACAAAAGTATTAAGGTAAACCTAACCATAGCATGAAACATATGGATCCAAATCAGCCCCTTACGAAGCAACGCATAAACTAGGGTTTAAGCTTCTGTCACTCTAGCAACCCATCATCTACTTATTACTTCCCAATGTCTTCCTCTAGGACCAAATAATGGTGAAGTGTTATGTAGTCGACGTTCACATAACACCACTAGAGGTTAGACAACATATATCTTATCAAAATATCGAACGAATACCAAATTCACATGATTACTAATAGCAAGACTTCTCCCTTGTTCTCAGGAACACACGTAATTACTCACAAAGCATATTCATGTTCATAATCATAGGGGTAATAATATGCATAAAGGATGTGAACATATGATATTCCACCAAATAAACCAACTAGCATCAACTACAAGGAGTAACCAACACTACTAGCAACCTACTAGCACCAATCCCGGACTTGGAGACAAGAATTGGATACAAGAGATGAACTAGGGTTTTGAGACGAGATGGTGCTGGTGAAGATGTTGATGGAGATTGCCCTCTCCCGATGAGATGAGCGTTGGTGATGATTTCCCCCTCCCGAAGGGAAGTGTCCCCGGCAGAACAGCTCTGCCGGAGCCCTAGATTGGTTCCGCCAAGGTTCCGCCTCGTGGCGGCGGAGTCTCGTCCCGAAAGCTTGCCTTCTTTTTTTTCTCATCGAAAGACTTCATATAGGAGAAGATGGGCGTCGGAGAGCCACCAGGGGGCCCACGAGGTAGGGGGGCGTGCCCAGGGGGCCGGGGGGAGCACCCCCACCCTCGTGAGCAGGGTGTGAGGCCCCTGGCCTTCATATTTGGCGATGATTTTTCTTTATTTATTTTAAGATATTCCGTTGATTTTCAGGACTTTTGGAGTTGTGCAGAATAGGTCTTCAATATCTGCTCCTTTTCAGCCTAGAATTTCAGCTGCCGGCATTATCCCTCTTCATGTAAACCTTATAAATTAAGAGAGAATAGCCATAAGTATTGTGACATAATGTGAAATAACAACCCATAATGCAATAAGTATTGATATAAAAGCATGATGCAAAATGGACGTATCAACTCCCCCAAGCTTAGACCTCGCTTGTCCTCAAGCGAAAAGCCGATAACAATAAATATGTCCTCATGTTTAGAGGTAGAGGCGTCGATAAAAATAAAATACAGACATGAGGGCATCATGATTATTTCCATAACAGCAACATATATAGATTTTGTCATATGACTACTTATGTTCAAGTGATGATCTTTTCACAAAGCCAAAGTATGAATCAGAAACCTTATTGAGCACCAACAAATTATAACCTCAGTCATTGAAACAATTGCAATTTATCATAACATCGGAAAGAGCCTATGTCAGAGCTTAAAAGCAAGTCCACATACTCAACTATCACTTAGTCTTCATAATTGCTAACACTCATGCAATACTTGTGGTTACGGAGTTTTAATCGGACACAGAGAAAGATAGGGGCTTATAGTTTTGCCCCACAACCTTTTACCTCAAGGGTAACGTCAACAATAATAATTCATGCTCCCCTACATCCAATTAGATATATATAATGTTCTTTCCAACATGTTGAGCTTGCCAAAGGATAAAATGAAAAAGGAAAGGTGAAGATCACTGTGACTCTTGCATAAGGTAGAGGATAATAATAAAAGATAGGCCCTTCGCAGAGGGAAGCAGAGGTTGTCATGCGCGTTTAGGGTTGATGCACAAAATCTTAATGCAAAAGAACGTCACTTTATATTGCCCCTTGTATGTGGACCTTTATTATGCAGTCCATCGCTTTTATTGCGTCCACAACAAGTTCGTACAAAGTTTATTTTCTCCGCACTAATAAGTCATGCATATTTAGAGAGCAATTTTTATTGCTTGCACCGATGACAACTTACTTGAAGGATCTTACTCAATCCATAGGTAGATATGGTGGACTCTCATGGCAAAACTGGTTTAAGGGTATTTGGAAGCACAAGTAGTATTTCTACTTGGTGCTGAGAATTTGGCTAGCAATGAGGGCGAAAGGCAAGCTCAACACGGTAGAGGATCCATGACAACATACTTTATCTCAGATGTAAGAAAACATAACTCATTATGTTGTCTTCCTTGTCCAACCTCAACTCTTTAGCATGTCATATTTTAATGAGTGCTCCCAATCATAAAAGATGTCAATGATAATATATCTATATGTGAAACCTCTCTTTCCTTATTACTTCCTATTAATTGCAACAATGACCAAAGCTATATTTGCCAACTCCCAACAACTTTTAATCATCATACTCTTTCTATGTGAAGTCATTACTTTCAATAAGATCAATATGAACTGTTTGGTTCTTTTTATTCTTTTTCTTCTAATCACCCAAGATCATGGCAAAATAATCAAGCCCTTGACTCAACACTAATCTTTATTATATAGCTCACGAACTCAATTACAAAGAAGGATCATAAAGCAAAACTCAAAACTAGATCATGCCATGACTTTATTTTACTAAATCAAGATACTACTAATAGGATCGAACTAAGAAAAACGGTAAAGATAGGAGTTGTGATGGTGATATGATACCAGGGCCCCTCCCCCAAGCTTGGCGGTTGCCAAGGGGAGTGCCCATACCCATGTGATTATGTCCTCGGAGGTGATGGAGTGATGATGACGGTGGATAATCGCACATTGAGCGTAAAAGCTCCTCCAATTTGCGGATAATGCCCTTGAGCCCAGGAATATGATCCTTCAACAAAATATTCTCCTATGTGAGATACTTGTCCTGTATGTGGGATAACTCAATCATCTTGAAGGCTTCAAGCTCTGTTGGAGTGAAAAGGTTAGGTAAAGGTTGAGGGATGTCTTCTTCTTTCACCACTAGAGCTTGAACCTCCATGGCCTTCTTGATCCTTTCATCCTTGTTGATTTCTTCTGGTTCCTCTCTTTTCAACTCTATCTTCAATAGCCAAGCATCCTTGTCTTCGTTGTTGGAGGAGGGATAAGTCATGGTGCTCTAGACCTGTCAGAAAAACTGCTCGAAACAAGAACATGGGAGATTTGCGTGATACGAGAGTCAAAACCTTCGGGAGTATATATAATGAATTTTTACCGACCAAAATACGTATCATGCAAGGAAACGGGGTCTGTAGGGCACACGAGGTGCTCGCGAGGTAGGGTGGCGCGCCCAGGGGGGTAGGGCGCGCCCTCCACCCTCGTGGAGGCCTCGTGTCCTCCCCGGACTGCTACTTATTTTTCTATTTTTCTAAATATTCCAAAATGGAGAAATATTGCCTTAAAAATTGTTTTGGAGTCGGTTTACTTACCATACCACATACCTATTCCTTTTCGGAGTCTGGAATGGTCTGGAAAGTGTCCCTTATGTATTCCTCCGGGGTTACTGAGGGAGTCCTGGACTAGGGGGTGTCTGGATAGCCGGACTATCATCATCGGCCGGACTCCAAGACTAAGAAGATATAAGATTGAAGACTTCGTCCCGTGCCCGGATAGGACTTTCCTTGGCGTGGAAGGCAAGCTTGGCGATACGGATATGTAGATCTCCTACCATTGTAACCGACTCTGTGTAACCCTAGCCCTCTTCGGTGTCTATATAAACCGGAGGGTTTTAGTCCGTAGGACACACAACCATTACAACAATCATACCATAGGCTAGCTTCTAGGGTTTAGCCTCCTTGATCTCGTGGTAGATCCCCTCTTGTACTACCCATATCATCAATATCAATCAAGCAGGAGTAGGGTTTTACCTCCATCGAGAGGGCCCGAACCTGGGTAAAAACATTGTGTCCCTTGTCTCCTGTTACCATCCGCCTAGACCATAGTTCGGGACCCCTACCCGAGATCCGCCGGTTTTGACACCGACATTGGTGCTTTCATTGAGAGTTCCTCTGTGTCGTCACTAATAGGCCTGATGGCTTCTTCAATCAACAACAACGCAGTCCAGGGTGAGAATTTTCTCCCCGGACAGATCTTCGTGTTCGGTGGCTTTGCACTGCGGGTCAATTCACTTGGCCATCTGGAGTAGATCGAAAGCTACGCCCCTGGCCATCAGGTCAGATTTGGAAGCCTAAACTTCACGTCCGACATCCGCGGGGACTTGATCTTCGACGGATTCGAGCCACAGCCGAGCGTGCCGCACTGTCATGATGGGCACGATCTAGCTCTGCCGCCGGACAGTGCCTTGGAGGCCGCACACGAGTCCGTTCCGACCTATAGTTCGGAGCCGACCGCGCAGATCGAGGACAGGTGGCTGGACACCGCCTCGGGAGCTGCAACCTCTACGGCGATAGAGCCGAATACCAACCTTGTCCCTCATAAAGCTCGTGACTCCGAGGTCCCGGACTCCTTGCCGGACTCCGAACCTCCTGCGCCCCTGCCAATCGAATCCGATTGGGCGCCAATCATGGAGTTCACCACCGCGGACATCTTTCAGCACTCACCCTTTGGTGACATCCTGAATTCGTAAAGCATCTCTCATTATCAGGAGAGCCCTGGCCGGACTGCGGTCAGGATGGTTGGGATGTGGACGACGAAGAGATTCAAGGCCCACCCACCACCCACTTTGTAGCCACTGTCGACGATCTAACCGACATGCTAGACTACAACTCCGAAGACATCGATGGTATGGACGACGATGCCGGAGACTACCAAGAACCAGCGCTTACCGAGCACGGGAAGGCCACCCCAACCCATGGTGTATATATGGTGGACACCCCAAAAGGAAGCGATAACGAGGAACAATGGGACGCGGCAAAGGATAATCTCGCCGACAAACAACCAAAACGGCGACGCAGACGCCGCCGTAAGCCCCGCCTCGACAAAAACAACACTCCTAATGACCCAGCAATGGAGCAGGGCAAACCAGTGGACGACGAACATGCAACCAAGCAACCATCCGAATAGGATGAATCGGATAATCAATCCATGCCCGGCGAGAACAACAGTCCAGACGACCTCACGCCGGACACACCACCGGAGCATAAGAACCTTCACAAAAGACTCGTCGCCACTGCAAGAAGTCTGAAGAAGGAAAAACGGAAGCTCAAAACAGCGGAAGACATACTCAGAATGAGGTGGAGCAAAGTACTCAAGACCGCGGACAAATATGGCAATGGCCACCAAACAAAGAGCTACCCGAAGCGCAAGCTGCTGCCAGAATTCGACGAGGAGGCCATAGAGCCCCCACAGTCAAAAAGCAAAGAGGCCGCCTGGCCGGATAGACGACCAGATGACAGGCCAAAAGCGACAAGCGGCGCTGCACACAAGACGACACATGACCCTCATAAAACAGATGGCCTGGTCAGGTCCATTTATGGGCCAAAAAAGAGGGCCCCAGGAAGCAACACAACATGCCGCATGTTCGAAGATAACGGCACGCCTAAATACAGGGGAGCTGCACACCCACTATGTTTCACCGATGAGGTGCTGGATCATGAATTTCCAGCGGGATTCAAACCCGTAAACATAGAGGCATACGACAGAACAACAGACCCTGGAGTCTGGATCGAGGATTAGATACTGCACATACACATGGCTAGAGGAGATGATCTCCACGCCATAAAATATCTACCGCTCAAGCTCAAAGGGCCAGCTCGGCATTGGCTCAAAAGCCTCCCAGAAAATACTGTTGGAAGTTGGGAAGAGCTCGAGGACGCGTTTAGAGCAAATTTTCAAGGGACTTATGTTCGCCCTCCGGATGCAAACGATCTAAGTCATATAATTCAACAGCCCGGAGAGTCAGCGCGCAAATTCTGGAACAGGTTCCTTACCAAAAAGAACCAAATAGTCGACTGTCCGGACGCCGAAGCCTTAGCAGCTTTTAAACAAAATGTCCGAGACGAATGGCTCGCCAGACACCTCGGCCAAGAGAAGCCAAGAACAATGGCCGCGCTAACAAGCCTCATGACCCGCTTTTGCACGGGGGAAGACAGCTGGCTAGCAAGATGCAGCACCAGCGACCCAAGTACATCCGAGATCAGAGATGGAAACGGAAAATCAGGGCGCAGAAAGGCCCAGCGCCGAAACAAAGAAAAAAGCCCAAAGAACATGGCGGTCAACACAGGATTCAAAATCTCGTGGCCGAACAGCAAAACACAGCCTCTTAAGGACAACAGTGACGAGCTATCCAACTTAAACAAAATTTTGGATCGGATATGTCAAATCCACAGCACCTCCGGAAGGCCTGCAAACAACACCCACCAAAATTGTTGGGTCTTCAAACAGTCCGGCCGACTCAACGCCGAACACAAGGGGCTCGACGCGTCAAGCGAGGATAACGACGAACCCCACCAGCAGAGCGCCGGAAAACAAAAGACTTTCCCACAAGAAGTCAAAACAGTAAACTCACTTCATGTGATAATACGGAGCAACAGTGCGGCACCCGCCAAAGTAGGTATCGCACGGTCCACCCCAGCGGAACCTCGAGGTTGGATGTCAAAACCAATCACTTTCGACCACCTGGACTATTCCAAAATTATTCGAAACGTAGGATGGACTGCTCTGATATTGGATCCTAAAATCGACGGACTACAATTTACACAAGTCCTGATGGACGGCGGTAGCGATTTAAACCTGCTATATCCAGACACAATCCACAAGTTGGGGATAGACCTTACTAAAATTCGACATAGCCGCACTTCCTTCGAAGGAGTGACGCCAGGCCCTTACACCAAGTGCACGGGCTCCTTACTACTAGAAGTTGTGTTCCGGTCACCCGACAACTTCCAACGTGAAAAGCTAATCTTTCATGTCGCCCCATTCAGAAGTAGCCATCAAGCACAATTGGGACGTGAAGCTTTTGTCCGCTTTAATGCAATACCACACTACGCGTCTCTTACACTTAAAATGCCCGTCCACGCGGCATCATCTCACTAAAAGGTCGTTCAAGACCCCGGACATGGCTAGACGAGTCCGGCATAAAATAAGCTAGGGGCTCCCTAGCCGCACACCCCTTTACAAGGGGCTGTGCGTATGAGCTAATATAGGCTCAGCTTTATTCATTCATTCATATTTCGATTTTTAACACATTTTTTGCATGATTTCCTTTCAAGCTAAGTTCCTCTCTTTTTACAGATGAACAACGTGTACACCCGTCCAGGATACGGCACAACGGAGACACAGGCGCAGACGTGCAGCAGGGACCCGTCGCAAGGATTCTTTTCAGATTAAGTCCCTGCGTAAACCTTTCTTACTGTCTTTTGTTGATCACATCCCACGGTTTTTCACCATAACCAACGAGGAGGCTGGCGTTTTGGCATCGGCCGTGCTAGAAATTCTTGCCTGTACCTGGACACTAGGGGCTTAGGGCATTGTTCTGCCCGTTATTATAAAGACCGAACACCTTAGGGAGTGTTCGACGTCTCGAGTTAGGCCTTATATGCATCAGCTCTGAGTCATGTCTTTGGTCAAATGTTGGGTTTGCCCGGCTCCTGTGTTTTGCTGCCTTACGTTCCGTATCATCGGCTAAACGCCGGGCACCAGGAGAACTACTGTGATTGTGCCCCAGTTTCGGCTGGGCGAGCACCTCAGTAGAGAAAGCCGAAAACTGACTGTCATGATATAGCGAGAGACTGGTCAACCACTCGATCGACTATCGGAATGTTTAGAATTCCGCCGCTTTGACGAAGGACCATTTCCCGGTCAGGCACATACGCGCCCCGAATTCGGAGAGCGCGGTGCCCCTAGGGGCTATGTCATAACCCCACCCTCGAACTCCTATGGCTAAGTGAAAGTGATAAAGCATTATAGTCCAGTTGCCTCGTTTGCTACGCTACCACCTCCTTCACAGGACCGAGACGTCGGATTAAGTGTGAAAATGCGCTATTTTTGCAAACACCCCTGCACCTTGTGCCTGGGGGCTGAAGCCGATGACTGCCATCTTTCAGGTTATACACACGTATACATACACGGCCGCACATGAGATATTTCATTACTTAAACGCACAAGTACCAAAAAGCGCTTATATCATAAAAATTGTTTTACAAGCCAAAACGTTCATTTGAACATGACATTCTTCGAGCACTGCGACTCTATTACACGAGCACCACGCAGAACTTCCCCAAAATAGTGCTCGGCGGGTAACCGGCTCTCGTCCGAACCCTGGGTCGCAACAGCGGTGGCATCCATCTCTGTCTAATGTGTCTTCACACGGGCGAGGGCCATCCGTGCACCCTCTATGCAGGCCGACCGCTTCATCGCCTTGATATGCGGCACCGCCCCAAGAAATTGCTGCAATAAGCCAAAATAACTCTTCGGCTTGGGCCTATCCGGCCAGACATGAGTCACGATATCCGTCATGGCAAGTCCGGACAATCTATTCAGCTCAGCCCACTCGGCCAACCGATCGGTCAGCGGAAGGGAATGCTCCGGATTATGGAATTGAGACCAAAACAGATCTTCCGTCTTGTGATCCTTCTGACTTCGGAAGTGCACAACGGCATCCGCCGCTAAGTCCATATAAGAATCCTCCGGACCCCACAGTTGGCGAAGCTGAGCATACTTTGGATCTGTAAACCTTCGGCGCAGCAGAAAGGGCTTGCCAGCCACAATGTCTCGGCCTGGCGCAGCTCCTCCATTATAGCCCGCATTGCAGAACGGGCATCCTTGGCTTCGGCGGTGGCCTTCCCCAGGTCTTCTCGCTCCGCTAGGCGCTCCTTTTCAAAAACCTCATTGCGTTCGGTAGCATCTTTTAACTTCACGGCCATTTCGGCCATCTCCCCCTGCTTCGGCAGTGTGCAGCCCTTTCGGCTTCTAGCTCTTCGGCCGCCCTCGAGGCAGCCGCATCACTCCTTCTGGCTTGCTCCTTGGCTTGAGCAAGTTCTGCCCGAAGGCTCCCCACAGCAGCGGCACCATCTGCATTTAGCACACATATTGTAAGGAGTGGGCTTCGGCTCCCTTACTAGGTGACCACGGAGAAAAAACCTACCTTGCGACTCGTCAAGTCGTTTATTGACCAGCGCGATGTCCGCATCCGCAACGTCGAGCTGCCGCTTTAGTTCGGCAACTCCATCAGTCCGGCTAGCCACCGAACTATCCGCCACCTGCATAGGAAAGGCGAAAATCAATACCTGGGATTTTGATCCTCGGCAAGCTGTCGTTCTCGACACCCTACCGAGTCTCAGGGGCTACTATCTATACAGGGCGCACTTTATGTGTAAAACTGTCAAAGGGTATGTCATTTTTACGTACCTCAAACCCCGCCAGCAAACTCCTGACGGCATCACGCAATCCGCCTTCGGCGGATGAAATTCTTTCAATCACCGTACTCATCAGTGTACGGTGACCTTCTGAGATAGACGCCCTCTCAAGCAGATCCTTCAGCTCCCCCGGCCGCACACCAGTTGGTGCCGAACTATTCGGCCCTGCCGGACTCGGGGATACCCTCCGTGATGACACTTCAGGCTCGTCCGCCCTATCCGATGGTGCGGCAGATGGAGGCGTCTCGCTCTCCATCATCTCCGGACGAGTTCCCCCGAAGACGAGCTCATCTGAGAAGGACGGAGATCCGAACTACAAGGTAAAAACTTAAGTTATCCTCAGAAGCACAAATAGGGATGTCCCTTATTACAAAACTCCCTTTTTTCTACTTACGGCTCGCTGGAGGGCTGATTCTTTAGGGGAGACTGTGCGGCCGGAGCCTCTCCGGACGCAGGACCCTCTGGTGAAGATCTCTTCCCCCGCTTCGGGGCTTTGGCCTCCGGGTTTTCGGAGGCGGTCCTCTTCTCCCCCTGGAAGGAGGGATTCTCGATCCCCCCTTCCTCAAAAGCCTCCTTGGTTGAGGCGGTAGTTCCTCTGTTCTCCCCTTCGCCTTCCTCCGAAGGCGCAACCTCCAGCATCCTGACCAGCACGGGATCCGGCGCGGTCTCTGGGAGGGGGGCCGGACACCGTATCAGTTTTGCTTGCGCTATCCACTCCTGTTTAGAAGGGAAATTGGTCAAAAGGCGAATCATAGAAAGGCAAACAAACGGTATGTCCGGACACGGAGCTACTTACTTGTGTATCCGGGCGATTGCAGCTTAGGCCAGCGTCCTCGGTCAATTCTGGACACGCCTCTCGTGATCCGAAGAACATTTGTACATCTCCACGGGTGTCATACCCATGAAGTGTTGGAGAATCCGTGGTCCCTCCGGATTAAACTCCCACAGCCGGAGAGGGCGGCGTTTGCAGGGCAGGAGACGCCTAATCAGCATGACCTGCATCACCACGACCAGATTGATCTCCCTCGCTTGGAGGTCTCTAATCCGGCCCTGCAATAGGGGCACGTCCTTTGACGGCCCCAGTTGAGTCCTTGGCTGACCCACGACATCAGCCGCTGTGGAGGGCCCGGGCGGAAGATGGGCAGCGGCTTCTGCCTGCTGCCCCTGGGAGCGGTTATGTAGAACCACTCCTGCTGCCACAAGCCGAGCTCCTCCTGGAAAGAGCCCTCGGGCCATGGAGCGTCGGCCCTTCGGCTTACAGCCGCCCCACTGGACTCTGCTTGACGCCCCTCGATCATCTTCGGCTCCACGTCGAAGGTCTTAAGACACAAGCCGAAGTGAGGGGTAATGCGGAGGAAGGCTTCGCAGACGGCAATGAATGAAGAAATATGGAGGATGGACTCCAGAGCCAAGTCGTGGAATTCCAGCCCATAATAATACATGAGCCCTCTCACAAAAGGATCCATCGGGAAGCCTAAACCCCGACGGAGGTGGGATACAAACACGACATGCTCGTCGAGCTCGGGGGTAGGAATGACTTGCCCTTTGGCGGGCAACCTATGCGAAATCTCGTAAGACAGGTACTTAGCCTCTCGCAGCTTTAGCACGTCTTCTTCCGTGACGGAGGAGGGCGTCCACCGGCCCTATAGGTCGGAGCCGGACATTGTTGAAGGTCCGAAGCGCTCGAATCTGGGGCTCTGGGTGTTGGAACTCGGGGCAGGGAGAAGATTCGATTGCGGGTTGAAGAAAAGAAACGAGCCTTGGTCCCATTATAAAGGGGGAGAATATCAAGAGCCGTCCCCGTGACCGTTCGGGACTCGCCTCCGATAGAGGGGGCGTGGCGAAGGGCACGATTGGGTTACCCACGCCCGTATTGATGGGAGTCCCAGAATAAGGGGAGCATGATCTCTGCTTCGACAAGACGTGCCAAGGAAACCGCTTCGCTAAAAGCGCTAAGGTGGTATAATAAAAAACGTAAAGGCTTGGTAGTGGGATGACGTCATGCCATGAAATACGTCAGCAGATTGAACTTGTGCACATATTATTCTCTCTACGGTGAAATGTGGAATTTATTTTGCAGAGCCGGACACTATCCTGGTGTTCACAATCTTCTATGAATTATTCAGAGGAGGAACCCGCCTTGCAATGCCGAACAATATGCGCGCCGGACTCATCGTCATTGAAGCCTGGTTCAGGGGCTACTGAGGGAGTCCTGGACTAGGGGGTGTCCGGATAGCCGGACTGTCATCATCGGCTGGACTCCAAGACTAAGAAGATATAAGATTGAAGACTTCGTCCCGTGTCCGGATAAGACTTTCCTTGGCATGAAAGGCAAGCTTGGCGATACGGATATGTAGATCTCCTACCATTGTAACCGACTCTGTGTAACCCTAGCCCTCTCCGGTGTCTATATAAACCGGAGGGTTTTAGTCCGTAGGACACACAACCATTACAACAATCATACCATAGGCTAGCTTCTAGGGTTTAGCCTCCTTGATCTCGTGGTAGATCCACTCTTGTACTACCCATATCATCAATATCAATCAAGCAGGAGTAGGGTTTTACCTCCATCGAGAGGGCCCGAACCAGGGTAAAAACATCGTGTCCCTTGTCCCCTGTTACCATCCGCCTAGACGCACAGTTCGGGACCCCCTACCCGAGATCCGTCGGTTTTGACACCGACAGTTACGGTTTCAATAATATTAGTTTCAACATTTATGGGATTACCTGAGATATAGTGTTTGATCCTTTGACCGTTTACCACCTTCAGGTTTGTGCCTGTGAAGTTGTTGATTTTTATGGCACCGGAACGATAGACCTCCTCGATAACGTAGGGACCTTCCCATTTAGAGAGAAGTTTTCCTGCAAAAAATCTTAAAAGAGAGTTGTATAGCAATACATAATCACCGACATTAAACTCACGCTTTTGTATCCTTTTGTTATGCCATCTTTTAACTTTTTCTTTAAACAAATTGGCATTTTCATAAGCTTGGGTTCTCCATTCATCAAGTGAGCTAATATCAAATAACCTCTTCTCACTGGCAAGTTTGAAATCATAGTTGAGCTCTTTGATAGCCCAATATGCTTTATGTTCTAGTTCGAGAGGTAAGTGACATGCCTTTCCATAAACCATTTTATACGGAGACATACCCATAGGATTCTTATATGCAGTTCTATAGGCCCATAATGCGTCATTCAGTTTCTTGGACCAATTCTTTCTAGACCTATTGGCAGTCTTTTGCAAAATTAATTTGAGATCTCTATTGCTCAATTCTACTTGACCACTAGACAGCGGGTGATAAGGAGATGCAATTCTGTGATTAACATCATATTTAGCAAGCATCTTATGGAAAGCACCATGAATAAAGTGTGAACCACCATCAGTCATTAAGTATCTAGGGACTCTAAACCTCGGAAAAATAATTCCTTAAGCATTTTAATAGAGGTGTTATGATCAGCACTACTAGTTGGAATAGCTTCTACCCACTTAGTAACGTAATCAACAGTAACTAAAATATGTGTATATCCATTAGAGGCAGGAAAAGGTCCCATATAATCAAAGCCCCAAACATCAAACGGTTCAATAACAAGAGAATAATTCATAGGCATTTCTTGACGTCTACTAATGTTACCTATTCTTTGACATTCATCACAAGATAAGACAAACTCACGAGCATCTTTGAAGAGAGTAGGCCAATAAAAACCAGATTGTAGTACCTTGTGTGCAGTTCTATCTCCAGCGCGGTGTCCTCCATAAGATTCAGAGTGACACTTGCGTAGAATCTGTCCTATTAATGCTCAGGCACACAACGTCTAATAACACCATCTACTCCTTCTTTATAAAGGTGTGGATCATCCCAGAAGTAATGTCTTAAATCATAAAAGAACTTTTTCTTTTGCTGGTTTGTGAAACGAGGCGGTATATATTTAGCAATAATGTAATTAGCATAATTAGCATACCAAGGAGCAGTACGAGAAGCATTAACGACCGCTAATTGTTCATCAGGAAAGCTATCATTAATAGGCAGTGGGTCATCAAGAACATTCTCTAACCTAGACAAGTTATCTGCAACGGGGTTCTCAGCTCCTTTCTATCAATAATATGCAAGTCAAATTCTTGGAGGCAGGAGAACCCATCTAATGAGTCCTAGGCTTAGCATCTTTCTTTTCCATAAGATATTTAATAGCAACATGATCAGTGTGAATAGTAACTTTGGAATCAACAATATAAGGTCTAAACTTATCACATGCAAACACAACTGCTAAGAACTCTTTTTAGTAGTCGCATAATTTTCTCGGCAGTATCAAGAGTCTTACTAGCATACTGGATAACATTCAATTTCTTATCGACTCTTTTCCCTAGAACAGCACCTACAACATAATCACTAGCATCGCACATAATTTCAAAAGGTAAATTCCAATCAGGTGGCTGAACAATAGGTGCAGTGATCAAAGCTTTCTTAAGTGTTTCAAATGCATCTACACAATCATCATCAAAGACAAAAGGAATATCTTTTTGCAATAAATTAGTCAGAGGCCTAGAGATTTTAGAAAAGTCCTTAATGAACCTCCTATAAAAACCGGCATGACCAAGGAAACTTCTTATACCTTTATGTCCTTGGGACATGGCATCTTTTCAATAGCATCAACTTTGGCTTTATCAACTTCAATACCTCTCTTAGAGATCTTGTGCCCCAAGACAATGCCTTCATTAACCATAAAGTGACACTTTTTCCCAATTCAAGACGAGACTAGTGTCTTCGCATCTCTGCAAAACTCGATCAAGGTTGCTCAAACAATCATCAAAAGAGGATCCATAGACGGATAAGTCATCCATGAATACCTCACAAATCTTTTCACAAAAATCAGAGAATATAGCCATCATGCATCTTTGAAAGGTAGCAGGTGCATTACATAAACCAAAAGGCATACGTCTATAAGCAAAAGTACCAAAAGGGCAAGTAAAAGTAGTTTTAGATTGATCCTTCGCTGATACAGGTATCTGAGAGGAACCAGAATAACCATCTAGAAAGAAGAAATGTGTGTGTTTGGATAGTCTTTCTAGCATTTGATCAATAAAAGGTAAAGGCTAATGATCTTTCTTAGTAGCTTTATTTAATTTACGGAAATCAATTACCATCCTATAACCTGTAATAATTCTTTGCGGAATCAATTCATCTTTATCATTAGGAACGACGGTAATACTCCCTTTTTAGGGACACAATGGACAGGGCTTACCCATTCACTATCAGCAACGGGATAAATAATACCTGCCTCAAGGAGCTTTAGTATCTCCTTTCTTACCACTTCCTTCATCTTGGGATTTAATCGTCTTTGAGGATCTCTAACTGGTTTGGCATCCGCTTCCAAATTTATTTTATGTTGACATAGAGTGGGACTGATGCCCTTAAGATCATCCAGAGTATATCCAATAGCGGCACGATGCTTCTTCAGAGTTTTCAATAATCTTTCTTCTTCATGCTCTAAAAGGTTAGCGCTAATAATGACAGGATATATTTTCTTTTCATCAATATAAGCATATTTAAGATTATCAGGCAACAGTTTAAGCTCAAACACGGGATCACCCTTGGGTGGAGGAGGATCCCCTAGGATTTCAACAGGCAAGTTGTGTTGCAGAATAGGTTCCTGTTTAAAGAATACTTCATCTATTTCCCTTCTTTCATTCATGAACATATCATTTTCATGGTCTAGCAAATAGTGTTCTAAAGGGTCACTAGGAGGTACAACAATAGAAGCAAGACCAATAATCTCATCTTTACTAGGCAATTCTTCCTCACGATGTTGTTTACTAAATTTAGAGAAATTAAACTCATGAACCATATCATCCAAGCCAACAGTAACAACATTCTTTTCGCAGTCTATCTTAGCATTAACAGTATTCAAGAAGGGTCTACCAAATATAATGGGACATAAGCTATCTTGTGGAGAACCAAGAACAAGAAAATCAGCGGGATATTTGGTTTTTCCACACAAGACTTCAACATCTCTAACAATTCCCACTGCAGATATAGTGTCTCTATTGGCAAGTTTAATTGTAACATCAATATCTTCTAACTCAGCAGGTGCAATATCATGCATAATTTCTTTGTATAAGTCAATGGGTATAACACTAGCACTAGCATCCGTATCACATAAGCCATGATAACAATGATCTCCTATTTTAACAGAAATAACAGGCACGCCTACCACAGGTCTATGTTTATCTCTAGCACAAGGTTTAGCAATTCTAGCAGTTTCACCACAGAATTGAATAACATGCCCATCAATATTATCAGACAAGAGATCTTTAACAATAGCAATATTAGGTTCTACTTTGACTTGCACAGGAGGTGTATAAGTTCTAATATTGCTTTTACGAACAACAGTTGAAGCTTTAGCATGATCCTTCATTCTAACAGGGAAAGGTGGTTTCTCAACATAAGAAGTGGGAACAATAGGATCATTATAAGTTACAGTCTTTTCTTCAACTTTAATAGGTGCAGCTACTTTTATTCTATGGGAGGATGATATGTAAACCACTTCTCCTTGGGGAGATCAACATAAGTAGCAAAAGATTCACAGAAAGAAGCTACTATTTCAGAGTCAAGTCCATATTTAGTGTTAAACTTACGGAAAATATCGATATCCATAAAAGATTTAACACAATCAAACTTAGGTGTCATACCTGGCTCCTTACCTTCGTCGAGGTCCCAATCTTCAGAGTTGAATTTAATTCTATCCAATAAATTCCATCTAAATTCAATAGTCTTCATCATAAAAGAGCCAGCACAAGAAGTATCGAGCATGGTGCGATTGTTATCAGAAAGCCGAGCATAAAAACTTTGCATAATTATTTCTCTTGAGAGATGATGATTGGGGCATGAATATAACATTGATCTAAGCCTCCCCCAAGCTTGAGCGATGCTTTCTCCTTCCCGAGGCCAAAAATTATATATATAATTGCGATCACGATGAACAAGATGCATAGGGTAATACTTTTGATGAAATTCCAATTTCAATCTTTTATAGTTCCATGATCTCATATCATCACATAGCCTATACCATGTCAATGCGTCTCCCTTCAAAGATAAAGGGAAGGCCTTCTTCTTAACAACATCATCGGGTATACCTGCAAGCTTAAATAGTCCACAGACATCATCCACATAGCATAGATGTTCATCAGGATGCTTTGTTCCATCTCCTGTAAAAGTGTTAGCTAGCAGTTTTTCCATCATACCCGAAGGAATCTGAAAAGGAGTTTCATTTTCAGTAGGTTCAGTAGGTTGAGGAGCAACTCTTTGCTCTACTGGACGGGGCGAAGATACCCCGAACAAGCCCCTCAGACAATTACTTTCCATAGTAACAAATGACAGAAAGTTTCAGCACACTATATAAATTTTTCCTTACCAAATTCCACCTACCAAAGGCGCTTCACTCCCTGGCAACGGCGCCAGAAAAGAGTCTTGATGACCCACAAGTATAGGGAATCTATCGTAGTCCTTTCGATAAATAAGAGTGTCGAACCCAACGAGGAGCAGAAGGAAATGATAAGCGGTTTTCAGCAAGGTATTCTCTGCAAGTACTGAAATAAGTGGTAACAGATAGTTTTGTGATAAGATAAATTGTAACGAGCAACAAGTAACAAAAGTAAATAAAGTGTAGCAAGGTGACCCAATCCTTTTTGTAGCAAAGGACAAGCCTGGACAAACTCTTATAATAGGAAAAGCGCTCCCGAGGACACATGGGAATATCGTCAAGCTAGTTTTCATCATGCTCATATGACTCGCGTTCGGTACTTTGATAATTTGATATGTGGGTGGACCGGTGCTTGGGTGCTGTTCTTACTTGAACAAGCATCCCACTTATTATTAACCTCTATTGCAAGCATCCGCAACTACAACAAAAGTATTAAGGTAAACCTAACCATAGCATGAAACATATGGATCCAAATCAGCCCCTTATGAAGCAACGCATATACTAGGGTTTAAGCTTCTGTCACTCTAGCAACCCATCATCTACTTATTACTTCCCAATGCCTTCCTCTAGGCCCAAATAATGGTGAAGTGTTATGTAGTCGACGTTCACATAACACCACTAGAGGTTAGACAACATACATCTTATCAAAATATCGAACGAATACCAAATTGACATGACTACTAATAGCAAGACTTCTCCCTTGTCCTCAGGAACACACGTAATTACTCACAAAGCATATTCATGTTCATAATCATAGGGGTAATAATATGCATAAAGGATCTGAACATATGATCTTCCATCAAATAAACCAACTAGCATCAACTACAAGGAGTAATCAACACTACTAGCAAACTACTAGCACCAATCCCGGACTTGGAGACAAGAATTAGATACAAGAGATGAACTAGGGTTTTGAGATGAGATGGTGCTGGTGAAGATGTTGATGGAGATTGCCCTCTCCCAATGAGAGGAGCGTTGGTGATGACGATGGTGATGATTTCCCCCTCTCGGAGGGAAGTGTCCCAGGCATAACAGCTCTGCCGGAGCCCTAGATTGGTTCCGCCAAGGTTCTGCCTCGTGGTGGCAGAGTCTCGTCCCGGAAGGTTGCCTTCTATTTTTTTTCTCATAGAAAGACTTCATATAGGAGAAGATGGGCGTCGGAGAGCCACCAGGGGGCCCATGAGGTAGGGGGCGCGCCTAGGGGGGCGCCCCCCACCCTCGTGAGCAGGGTGTGGGCCCCCTGGCTTTCATCTTTGGCGATGATTTTTCTTTATTTATTTTAAGATATTCCGTGGAGTTTCAGGACTTTTGGAGTTGTGCAGAATAGGTCTCCAATATTTGCTCCTTTTTAGCCCAGAATTCCAGCTGCCGACATTCTCCCTCTTCATGTAAACCTTGTAAAATAAGAGAGAATAGCCATAAGTATTGTGACATAACGTGAAATAACAGCCCATAATGCAATAAGTATTGATATAAAAGCATGATGCAAAACGGACGTATCAGCGTGCAAACCCTAGAAAACATTTTGACCAGTCAAAGAATCCTCCTGGCAAAAATTATGCTCAAGTGTAGTTATCGAACCCGAGACCTCAAGTTTGATGAACGAACAGGCTAACCAGCTACACAACCCTCCCGTTATGTTTAACGAGAGGAAAATAACCTTTTATACATTCCTGCATTCGTGTGACAGGAATGCCGTGTTTTTTTGTATGTGTGTGTGGGAGTCATTAGGATTTCAATCATAATCGTGTCATGTGGCTTTGGTGGTAAGACTATCCACAGTGGTGCAGAAATAATGCTGCCTTAGTCACCTTACCTCTCTCCACGTTGTACGTTGGGTCCCACCAGTCAGAGAGTGAAACAAACAAATTAATAAGAAAAATTAAAAGCGCCAGCGGTGTATCTTACTACCTCACACATCTTGCTACTGCTCGGAACACTATCCAATTGATCCCTCTATTCGCTCACGTACTATTTTAAGTGAATCCTTATTATATCATGCACACAAAATTTGGGCACTTGTATTCGAATTAAGTCAGTGTGCCACCGTATCTCGTATACTTACTACTCCCTCCGTCTAGGTGTAATAAGTCATGTTAGAAGGTGCAACGGGACAAAGGTGCGTGCGTGTGCGTGTGTGTGTTTAACAGCATGTGTGTGTTAGAGAGTGCGACTGATCGACCTACTCCTACAGAGATATGGCGTGTAGTGTACGATTTTAGCCGCGAGAGTCGGTGCATCCTCTCGATTCTGCGTGTCCGGTAGGGACATGCGGACAGCTGCCACGCCCGCTCCTGACCAGCCTGGCCCACCCAAAGCCCCTCCACCGCCCGCGCGTGCTTCCCACCCGAAACGGTCAACGCCGCTCCAAAGAATCGGTGCCGCATTCATGCCCGGGCAGAGCGGATGCGACCTCTCACTGAAGCAAGAGTGATGGTTGCTTCGTCCGTCCAACTTACTGCTGGGTCTATGTGATTTGACGGCTCATTGGTCTTTATTACTGAGGTGGTAGGACTACTGGATGTCCCACGCTTTCGGCAAAAGGAGGTAGTAGATTACAATTTTCTCCATTCTTACAGCGGAGGAGTGCAAGAGCAGTGAAAACACGCAGGCTCAGTGATTACATGGCCCACCTCACACTATCACCGTGCGACACCTAACTCTTTACATAGTACTCCTCCGTTCCTAAATATTACTAGATGAGTCCCCGCTCGTTGCCGCGGAACAGCGGTATATCTCTCTGCGCAAAATTATCGATTTCATAGAACTAAAAAAAATCTATAACCGCATGACAAATGTGGTAGCCAAACTAAATAAACTCCCATCATCATTTAAATCATCCCACGTAAGGAAGAAAGATCAGCCAACTCCTACTGCATAATGGGGTTATATTTTTCTTTTTGACATGTTAATGGGACTTAAAAGCTCACTTACATGCATGCTACCGGTGCATGCTTGCATGCAGACATGTTGATGTGATTTAAAACCCACTCACATGCATGTGCCATGGTATTTCTGCATGCTTGCATGTGGCTTAGTGCGGAGCCTCTCAACATCTAGATTAGACGGTTATTATGACTGATTTACTTCATCTAACGTCTACGTCAATTTTGATGATGTGGCTCAAGGAGAGGATAGAGAATTCCTAGTAGTGGGGGCTAGCTATTACTAGTAGATAAGTCTTTGTAGAGATTTCACTAGGTGAACTACATACGGAACAAAATGAATGAATCTACACTCAAAATGCATCTATATACATCTGCATGTGGTTAATGGTGAAATCTCTACAAGACTTATATTTAGGAACGGAGGAAGTACTAGTATAGTACTAGTACGTACTGTAATTTATCAGCGAGATAAATTTGTACAATGCTATGAAGCTTACAGCTCCAGTTACATGTATCTTGCGTCCAAGGTTGCCCGTTGCAACATTTCATCAAATACAAAGGAGACTAACATGCATGCTATTGCATCTCAATGATTGACAGATCATAGCAAATATGTACTCCCTCCGTTCCAAAATAAGTGTCTTAACTTTGTGCAAACTTTAGTACAAAGTTGTACTACTACTAAAGTTGACCCTTATTTTGGAACAGAGGCGGCTAAAGAAAAAAACGATCCATGCAGTCCCTAGCCCTTGAACCATGAACCCTGACCAGGCTTCAATTTGCTGGCAACGTTCGAGCTTCCTATTAAATGAAGTTTGCAACCTTTTGACCATCGGATCATTTTGTGCAGTTTCACCAAAATCAAGATGAGCATCCCTGTGGCAAAGAAATTGAAGAAGCCTGATTAGAATAAGATTACTAGGACTAGTTGATGAGACATAAACTCATCACAAATACAGTACGTAGAAGCCAGTAGAGGTATCAGGTATGTGCGGGGAAAAGAAGTAGAGAAATATCCACAGGGAATGATGTGGGCAGCTAGAGCAGTGGTGCAAGCCGGCTCTAAAGGGAGTTGTACCGGAGGGACGAAGCTCAACCTTGAGGAGGGCGGCAGGAGGCGGCAACTGCCCACGTCGCGATAGTGAGCAAGGGACGAAGGCAACCTCACTGGCTTTGTGAGAGAGAACGGTGGGGACCCCTGATCGGGACGTGTCGACAGTGGTTTTCGCCGTCAGCGACGGCCACCGCATCTACACTAAGCATCCACCCCTTCCCCAAGTGGACGTGATCTGCCGGGATGTTAGAGATGTGGCCACAATCATTTTGTGCGAGAGAGTGTGAAGAGAGCGACCCCAGCAAGCAACCGTGTAGGCTGGCCCGTCCTGACTATGTATATAGTGGAGCGGTTTCCTTTTCTCTCCATATGAACCTATCATATTGCGTACGTTCCACTGAAGAAAAAAAATTATTTATAAATAACGCGGCACCTACTAGTCGTTCTCCTATAACCTTGCGTTTGGCATCTCCAAAATATTAACCTTGCGATTGGCTCTTCGCCTCTTTGGGAAGTCGAGCAATAATGGTAGTGCAGTATATATCGTTCTGGCTATATGAGACCGAATGAATTGCTGCACGCTCACCACGTGGGCTAGGGTCGAGGGGCGAGGGAGAGTGCTACTACATACGGAGCAAAATGAGTGAATGTACACTCTAAAATACGTCTATATACATCAGTGTTTGGAGTATGTACTAGTAGTTCATATTGAAATCTACTAAAGGACATATATTTTCCAAACAATATGATATAATCTCTATAACCAAGGTAGTAGGGACGAGGAGTAAACGGAGGGAGTAGTAAATTTTTCTCCTCGTCCTGCGAGCCACCGCGCACATGGGCAAGGGAGGAGCAAGCTTCACCTCATCCTGCGAGCCACCGCGCCAGTGGGCAGGGGAGATGGTGTACTAAGCAAGCTTCTCCTTGTTCGGCGAGTTGACAGGACACATCAAAAGTACTCTAGTGTATAGAGCCTTGCCTCTAAGGTAGGCCCCACATGGTTTGCCTCTTTTTTTAATTTAACATAACGCGTCAAGTCGCAATTTGTTTGTTCACCCGTGGTAGACGATCCTCCCTCCACCAAGTGGACAACCAGTACACGTGCCAAATTACCACATGGGCTGCCTTTTTCATACAGAAATGAGCTCCACCGTGTACCCGCGCGGGTGTGCTTGGGAAAGAGACGAGAGTACGTGCGCCGTGCATGCACCTCTTCTCTTCGTGCACGTCCCCCACCTACGTGGGTGTGTGTGAGAGATACAAACCGCGTTCATGAGTGTTTTTTGTTTTGTGGTGGGGGTGGTGGTGGGGTGGGGGTTGATTTCGTGAATTATTTGCAGGAATATGTGTCATGACATCTCAAACAAAATTTTGCATGCAATGTGTGTGAATTGGAGGCCTATCCATATCATACATTGAGGGTCGGGCAATCCACGAGAAGAGAGGGAGGGGTCATAGCTATCGATAGGGTCGAAGAGAGGATCAAGTACGGGTGGGTGCAAGATCGATGAAGAGAGACATCGAAATGGTGTGTGTGTGTGTGTGTGTGTGTGCAAGTCAAAGATATAGGGCGACTGGCCTACCGG